>NC_134407.1:78259690-78537190 GCF_038048845.1 Mixophyes fleayi
TTGCCTGGCCGACGGGATGACTTACTCACTTGCCTGGCCGACGGGATGACTTACTCACTTGCCTGGCCGACGGGATGACTTACTCACTTGCCTGGCCGACGGGATGACTTACTCACTGACTTGAGGCTGGCAGTGGGGAATTTAAAAATAGTGGTCAAGTAGAAGAAGCGACGCAGCAATGGGAAGCTACAGTGGTGTCTGTATAATTAACAAGTGCTAAAATAAAAAAAATAAACTGTATTCCATTGGCTGACCACGCCCCCTCTAGCGATAGAACATGCTCAATCAGCATTGTGCCAACGCTTCACGCACAGACTGTTGCATGGGCCCTTCATGTCCCAGTCAGACAATGGACCACCTCATCACACTATAGGGGTTGATGAATAGACACAGGAGAGGGAGGAAAAGAAAAACAACAACTGTTTTTCACACTGACCTTTCAGGTTGCTTTTTGTGCTGTCTAGATCGCTGTTCCACATACTTCCCAACTTTAACGGTTTCATAATTACTGGATGACTTTTTATACCCTGCATAGCTACAATGCACCAAAAGGGAATGTAGGTTCGGTGGTAGTCATATTTCCTATGACGAAAATGCCAGAAATTTAGATCCGAACCTGTAGGTTAACATCCAGTCAAACTTCAGTGTTGTAACCTAGCAACTAGATCTGGTTCCAATAATATTCCAAAGATTTAGTGCTACCCATTAAATGCAGCATTCTATAGACCTTATAAGCTTGATTACATCATTGTGTTACCACAGGGGACTGTCACATTGAGGGAAGACTTTATTATGCAGTAGGAACCTATGGGATTACTAAACAGTTTAAATTAATCTTCCCTCAGTTTATATTTTAATGTACATTTGAATAGTATCATAGCACTTACGTCCCCAATTGTGAAGTTGGTGCTGATAGAACAATCAAAAGCCAATCAGATCATCTGAATGTTTTCAGCAGCACAGACTATTTCTGGGAGATGAGTGTGCTGATCATGTGGGAGGCTGTGGCTGTGACCTGTCTACACAAATGACAGGACTGCATATGACAGGGGCAGTGTAATGATGTGAAGAGGGCAACAAAGACAAGCATAAGTCTACAGACTGAAGGGTAAATGTATCAAACCTTCTAAAAGGAACAGTGGAAGTGTTGCCCATAGCAACCAATCAGATTCTAGCTATCATTTATGTAGCAAATCCTAGAAAATTATAGCTAGAATTTTATTTGTTGCTATGGCAAAATCACCTTTTCCTTTTTAGGTTTCATACATTTACACCTAAGGGTGGAATTCAATTCCCTGTGATGTGCCATGGAGTGTCTTTTGGAACAGTCGCAAAAGGCACTCTGTGGCGTTGTCTCAGATTTTCCTCTATATGGGGATGTGAGGAAAAATCTGTGGTGTTTAGGTACTGTAGTATCCGATAACGAGTGCAGCCGCACATCGAGGTCATGTCCAGTGGCTCATTGTTAGAAACTGAAATCTCCCCAAGAGTAAGACAGTGGAAAGTGCCGAGGCCCCCAACAGCACAGAGTAGGGCTATGAGGCTCCTAACAAACGTAGGGCTACGTGGCACATCACAGTGAAATGAATTGCAGGAAAATTGTGGTGTCAAACACAATTCTAAATTAAATTAAGTTCCTACAAGTAAGGCTAGGTACACACTGGCCCGATGATTCCACAATAAACCTCCAATCAGCCAACATCCGACCGTTTGGTCAGAAATTGTGTGAGTGTGCATAGTAACACGAAGATCTAAAGTCGTCCTAAAGTTTCGATCATCGTTTCATTTGGTTGGTCGTACTGTTTAATATTTTCCGACCAATCACGTAGTGTGTATGAGTTTACAGAGTTGGGCTCTTTTCAGCCAATGCTAGCAAGGAATGTCCCGGTGAATCAATGTAAAGAGTGATGTAGAAGGAATAATTCATTTGTTCATTCTGAGGCAGAATGTTTAGTTTCAGAGTCACAGAAGCTAACGAAATTCATTAGGACATGTGGATAGATATAACAAGGCGGTTTTAATCAGTGTGACAATGTAACAATAATGAATGAATATTGTCCTGTAATTCTCTGAAGACTAAAGGACCAGATGAAGAGCACAGATCTTCAGATAAATCGTGTCAGTGTTTATTCATGAATCGTCAGCCTGATCGGACCTTCAGTTGTAGGTACAATTGAGATAAAACGTCGGTCAGAAAGTTCTGGGTATTTTTTTTATCTTGTTGCCTTGCTTTTAGGACAGGTACCACATCTTTAATGGTGTCTCTGATTTATCAGTATATAAGCTAAAAGCCATAAACACAATTCAATTTGGAGTACAAACACAACACACAATTACAGGCTCTATGTTCTAAGAGCCCTTTAGAACACGTGACTATGCTCTACCATAAAGCTTTGCTCTTGTGAGCCCACTAGGCACAAGCACGGATAACCAATACACCCACATCTAAGCTGAAACAGATGAATCTGAAAAATGGGAAGTGATGGGTAACAGGTTACCCAGTAATTAGGTCTGGTGTTCAGCAAGCATTCATGCCCCTCTTCATAAACTGTCACATACACACTTGCTTTGATGTACTGTGGGCACTTCAATACTTAATTAAAAAAAGAAAAAGGACAGAAAGAAGTCACAGGCAGTGCACAGGTTTGTACAGAGCTGTCACTAAGAGGAATGAGAGCGGAAATCACAAACGCAGGATATACAAAGTGTTGTCTTTTACTGGTATTAGCCGATGCCTATCTACCAAGCCAAAACTATTTCTGAAAGGTTATTTATACCAAGCAGGTGTGCTACTCCTACAAGGTTACCTGCTCTCTGTTCACCTTGTCAATCTATTAGATAGCTAAATATCAGCCTGACGTGGCTTGTGTACAGAATTACTAGATTTTCTAACCAATGTGAAAAGATCCTTCTCATTCCTTATCACAGCTGTGCCAGTGATATAGCGATCAAAATATGCACCAGTATCTGGACAGTCACCACTGGAATAATACAATTACTCCTAAAAACAGCATAGATATCATCAAAAGGGTTGCACTGCTCATTAGTCAAAATACGTAAACAAAAATATATTCAAAATACTACATCTCACTGTGGAGAAACAAAATAATAAATGTAACATTATATAAAACTTACTGCATAATTGGAAAGTGCCCTATTAGTAACGTTTTTGTAGATATGTTGTACAAAATTACATAACTGAAATCGTGTGTCACCACCAGGACATTTCCTAGTAATAAAATTTGCATTGGTAAAACAATTGGGATTCCTGGGAATCTGTAGAACGAAACCGCAAAAATGTTTCTGGGTATTGAAATCCAAAACACTACTGGTTGCTAATGGGTTAATAGTAATTTAAAAAAAAAAGTGACTGCAGCATAAATCAAGCTCCTTCATTTGCAGCTTTTTGTCCCCATGCGCCACCCAGCAGACTACAAGAATGACAACCATCCTAACCACAAAAGAGCAGAGTGTTCTCACATCCATCCTTATGACTTAACGCAAAAGGAAATCTACAATAAGTAAACAGCAAGGACAAAACAGCTGTCTATTGCTGCTCCGATGTAGGAACAGTTTACCTTATCCAACAGTTACATCACTAAAACAGACCATGTGACTGTCAGCTACCACTCTGCCATTCCAGCACGGTTATCTTGCTTCGCTTTGCTTAATTTTATTACAGTCATGGAAATGAGAGTTGGAATTGGTGTAATAAACCAAACAGGCTGTCAATAAGGAATCCTTTGTGCCATGTTACAACTGTATTGTTTGTTCTTTAGGGAATTATCTAAGTACACATTTGGTTGCTGATGATGGAAATAACCCCAAAATTATAAACAAACAGCAAGCAAATCTTTATAGAGAGCAAGTATGTGGTTGGCATAGAATACCAGATTTACAAGACAATACTCAGTAAAGTAGTTTCATATACTAAAATGGCTAGGCAATAACACACCTACTCGGGGAAAAAAGACATTGAGAAACAGAAATGGCTAATTTCTCAACCCTTAATCAACATTTGTCTTCATGTAAAGTACACAATAATAGATCATTTTTGTCACTTTTTTAAACATCTACCACTTGTAACCAAGGTAAAAACCCAACTGAAGCAGGACATTTGCATTTTAAAGAGCAAGTTTGAAGATTTGCATTTCCTGCTTCTTGAGATTTCATTATAAGCATTCCAGCATGTACCAAACAATTGGCCAAAGGGCGGCCAAATTCAATGATATCCGCTCTTGGAAAACGGTCGGATCACTCCAGGCTTCATTGCAGCCAGTGAGTGTGATGAGAAGATGAATGAACACAGATTCATTTTATGACTGCATTTTCACACATGCAGATGATTATTCTATTTATTTTCATAGGATCGTTATTGGCATCTCAATCATTTTTGGCTCACAGGTGCTACAATGTTGGGATAATTGTCTAATATCGACTGCAATATTGCAGCATGCTGGCAGCTTTACTTCTAAACAAACGTAGCACGTAGTAAAGTCTGCTAGTAATTACCTTTGTTTCTTTACTTGACGCTTGTACTCTTCAAAGTATTTTTTGTTTAAGGAATAAGGCCACTCAAAGCTTAAAATAATATATACTACTTACCTAGGGTCCGGCATTCACGTGGACTTTCACAGGCATATAGGAACCTATAGGATCTGGGGAGGGGGAAGAACGCCGAACCCTATATGAGTAGCAATTTAATAATAATTTATAGGTTCAACTGAATATTATTGCATGTAGTGTTACCATGTCTATTGCTGGGGTTGTATAGTGAGCAACACAGTGTTTAGCATTGCTGCCTCACAGTGCTGGGGGGCATGGGTTTGAATCCAACCAATACACTATCTGTGTAAATTTTCCCTATGTTCTGGTGGGTTTCTTAGGTATAAACATCACCAACAATATTATCACCACTAATTACATCTTTTTATCTCAACAAAGGCTGTTCAACCTGGTTCTTCATATTCACCCAACAAAAAATCATCATTCTGAAATATCTTAAGCACAATTTGCACTGCGTGGAAGCATAATCTCCAGGCATACTATTACTAGTGCACTTGCTGTTTTAAGTTTCCCCTCTATATCTGTATAGATTAAACTGTTTAATCTAATTTAAACATAACGTAAAGGTCTTAGGTTACATACAAAAACAAACAACAATCCTAGGCGCTAAATGTCATAAAATACGTTCCACAAAAGTGCTAACTCTTTCAACATAGAAAATATATACAAAAAAACAACAGCAACGCGAGTCTGGTTTAACTAATACAGTACCTTAAACAATATACTAGTGGATAGTTAGATAAATATGGCAGAAGAATATGAATAAGTTCCTGGTTTTACAAAATGTATTAATTATACATAAGAAACTGTACATACAATAACAATTAAACCTTATAAAAACAATAATAGTAATAATAATGTAGGCATAATTTGTGTAAGAACAATTTGCTAAAAATAGGAACCGATAACCATAAGTCAACAAAGTAGCAATTTTCATAAGGAAAACAGACTCCTAGTTTATTTAAGCTGTAATATCAATAATAGGTAGATATGATAAAACAAAAATTGTAGATCAATGTTGGGTTGGGTGGCCAGCCCAACTGACTCCGTATCCGCAAGCAGAGGGCAGAAGGAATCAATGACTTCTAAACTACAATGATATCTTCAATTTATCCAAATGTCAATATTGAGTGGGAAGTGCTTCAGAATTCCTTTATGTCGCACAGTATATAGTGATATATGGATAGTAGGTCACAGGAAAAGCACTGCTATTAGTTATTATCACTGTTCCTAAGTTCCAACAAGTAGAATTTTCTCCTAAGGCTTAAAATCAAGTGACTGATTAGGGAACTCCTGTCATAAAGTTTAACCATATCTTAAACAATTGTCAAATTATCCTCCATTGAGCAGTATAGCAACGATAAACTAAGATTAAAAAAAAAACAAAACACGACAAAATCCTTCAAAATCTATAGAACACCCAATATCATTATCATCACCATTTATTTATATAGCACCACTGATTCCGCAGCGCTGTACAGAGAACTCATGCACATCAGTCCCTGCCCCATTGGAGCTTACAGTCTAAATTCCCCTAACATACACACCCAGACAGAGAGACACAGACTAGGGTCAATTTGTTAGCAGCCAATTAACCTACCAGTATGTTTTTTTTGGAGTGTGGGATGAAACCGGAGCACCCGGAGGAAACCCACGCAAAAACGGGAGAACATACAAACTCCTCACAGATAAGGCAATATTACCCATATCCTTGTCAAGTAAACGAAAATAAAAATTATACCCACCGGGAGAATTAAACTCTGACTGTCACCCATGAAGTACCATTCACCTAACCTCCTGAGCCACAGTGTCCGCTCTAAATCTAATGTTAATATGAGTAATTATCTACCTAAAACTCATGTAAAGACCAATAATAATAAAATTACCAACATTCCAAAATTATTCAGGGGTATACAGTATATCAATATTATATATATAAAAGCTATAGCAAATATTCATATGACAGAATTTAAACATTATATAAAGGTAAATTCAAGAGATTCATTTAGTCCCTCAGGATGCAACGTCCGCAGTTTGAAAATCCTAAAAGTCTCCCTTTCACACAGACGTTTTAATCCCTTCTCCACCTATTATTGTTGGTCTTATATGTTCATTAACAGTAAGTTTGGTGGGGTCTGCATTGTTTACCTGCATAAAAGATTTAGATATACTATGGAAAGCAAACTTATTTATAACATTAAGCCTGTGTTCCGTAAATCTGACTTTTTAATGATCTACTAGTTCTACTAACATATTGGAGTCCACATGGACAATGAAGCACATAAATAGTATATGTTGTATCGCAGGTATAAAAACCAGTAATATCAAGTCTTTCTTTTGACATATGGGAAATACCATGATCACATTTATTGCTCATGTGTTTACAGGCGGTACAATGTTTTATTATATCTATAGTTACCCTTAGGTATCTTCGAAAAAACTGAGCATACCTTGGAGAAAATAGGTTCCCCTGGCTCTTTAAAAAAAACTTGGAGCTAATATGTTTTGTTTTTTCATTTTTATTCTTTTGAAAAATAATATTGGATTTCTCAGGGCTAACACTACATAAAATGTGATCCTGCTTTACAAAGGGGTTAATAATTTTCTGGATCTGTTCAGATTTAGTATTGTATTTTGATATAAATTTTGTGTTACTCATTTCCTTTATTGAACTCTTGGGTTTCGGAGTAGAGATTAGGAGAGAGCCTCGATCCAAAAATCTGGCATAATTATATCCGTCATTTACAAGATCACTTGAATACCCTCTTTCTTTAAATACACCCATCATTCCAGAACCCCGTTTTTGAAAGGTGGTATCCAAAGAACAATTTATTTTTAAACGATTAAGTTGGCGTTTTGGTATATTTCTTAACCATGGCCCATAGTGCCTGCTATTGAAACATATAACTATTGTAATCTACCAATTTTTGGTAGTTCAAAGCAATAATACATGAGTCTTGGGCCGAGAGGGTCAGAGTCAAAAAATTCACTGATTGCCCCCTGAAAGTATAGGTGAAGTGGAGATTGTAAGCATTGTTATTAAGGTGGGTAACAAAATGGTGAATATAATCTAAATCTCCTTCCCAAATAATAAACAGGTTGTCTATGTAATGCCCATAGAACACCAAATTCGGCCCAAAGAAGCCATTCCATATATACCTCCATTCAAGATGGCCCATATAAAGGTTGGCATAGCTTGGAGTGAACTTAGTGCCAATGGCCAACCTGACAACCTGTAAATAAAATCGTGAATTGAACAAAAAATAATTGTGTGAGAGTATATACGTAATAGAATTGATAATAAAATATCATTGTCTCATGGAGAAGCCCCTCTCCAAGCACAGATACTCTTTGATAGTCTCCACACCTGTGTAGTGAGGAATATTAGATTATAGAGGTAATACATCTAAAGCTAAAAAATAGTAGGTGAGTTTCCATGTAATATCTTTGAGGGATCTCATGATATGCATTGTGCCATGAGATCTGAGTGAGACAATGAGATGTACATAAAAATTAAACATTTTTGACAAATTGGTTGTGCGAGACCATATCCCTGAAACAATTGGACGCCTTATCTAGAGGCCTATAGATGGTATAGTCTTCTAGTTGTCTAAGTGCTTCTTTAACGTAATCAGAGGTATTTAAAACTACAACCCCCCCCATCCTTTATCAGCCGGTTTTATAGTTATAGATTATCAGATTTAAGAGTTTTTAGAGCTATCCATTCTTCTTTTGAAAGATTCCCTTTTCTGTATTTACCTCTTTCTTTTTTTGTTCGCCCTAACAAAGATTATTAAAATCTGTCAGAGCAGATTTATAGAAACATTGAATTGCAGGACTTTTCTGATGAATGGAATAGAAATTAGATTAAAATGTACTAATATCCTTGCCTTCGAACGGATTTACCTTAATTTCACAGGCCTGTGAGTTGCTCATATCAAAAATAGGAACCGGCATAACAATGTTGTTACTTTTCCATACTTCATTTAGAGTAAACAACCATTTAGAATCAGTTCCATCCAATGGTTTTTCTTCCACCTCTTTTTCCTCTCTTTCTCACCGACATTTTGGTGTTTTTATAAGGAGGAATTCATAAGAATTTTTGGGGAAGCTTGGTTCTCTCATCTTGTTTTTTGTATATATTAGGTTACATACAAACTGATAAGTGCATTTAAACAGATGTGAAAATAAAATTATTTTACTAAATGAGAACATAAATATTTGCGCTTTTATGTGCGCTTAACGTGTGCTGCACTGAATTATTTTGGATATTTCCTATTCTATTTCAGTGCGTCTGCAAACCACAGTGTCCGTAGCTTTCCTGTTTTGGGAATTCTACAGAGCACATAACTCGTCTTACACCCAGTAGTATCATGTGGACATTTATGTCACAGTTTTAATATGGAGGTTTTTTCAGGGTTCATATAAATGGCTATATAAACTTTGATGCAGTCATGTGTACTAGGTAAATGTCATGTAAAATAAAACATGCAAGCTTTGAAGGCCACTTAATTGGAAATAACAATGACTGTATACCAGGTGTTGTCTAACATCCATGTCCATGCTGCTTGTTTCTGGACAAAATAATTACATGGGTTTGCAGTTCAACATTTCATCCAGAACAGTTTCAAAGACTGCAAGTCACATTAACATAACTAGTGTCAAGAACATTTGGATAAAAGGTACTGCCCAAGACCAAGGAGTCAGGACTAACCTATACTTACGCTAATGCTACATAGTTGATTTTTAGTCTTTGCAATTAAATCCAATGAGATTATTATCTTAAGAAAACACAGAGATAATTAGGTAGATCATACAAAATAACAATATTCCTGCCTTCTCCATTTCAAATGAGCGTTTCCTGCCCAGAATCAACTAAAATATTTTGCAAGGAGCAAACAATCACTTGCTCTACTAAATTCTATGGAGGAGATTAATTGCCTGAAGTTCTTGTAACATGATTAAATTGCAGCACTGCACTACACAGCAATTATAAGTCAGAGCACACAGGAAACAAAGACTAATCTCTTGAAAGAATAAAACCACCCATGTTAAGATGGGTACACACTACAGAATTTTCCACCAACTTTTTATGCCGATCGATTTTAAATGCGATATGGTCCGATCGCTCGGTCCATGGACTGCATACACACTAGCCTTGTTTTAGAAGATAAAGGGAAGACCGGACTTCCCTTTAGCGACTTTTTACAGCCATGTTGTCGTGAGCAATGATTGCAATTTCGTACTCATCAGTCGGAAGTTTATACACACTACACAACGGAAACGAGATTGGAACAAAAATATTAAACGGTACGACCAACCAAATGAAGCGACAATCGTCCATCTGGGCAGACTTTCGACCATTGTGTCACTACACACACTGACCCAACTTTTGAACGAGCGGTATGTTGGCTGATTGAGCCGATTATTGGACGAAAACCGTGTAGTGTGTACCTAGGTTAAGTTAGCCCTAATAGTCTGCCACACATCCAGCAGTGCAGGTTTACAGTAGAATCTAATGCACCCCATATTCAACTAGAGTTAACCGGAAACAACATCACAGTTTAATGTTTATCAAGTTTAAAGTTATGTTACTGCAAAATATTATTAACCAAAATAAAACAAAAAATGCTACCACTTTCCTATTGTTCTTTATGAATAAAAGTGATTATTTTGGATGCAATCAAAATGTGAACATCCAGCAGTTATGACATTTTAGTGCAGTAGGGATCAGCGGTACCGTATATCTGTCTAGAGTATACCTACATGTCATAACCAGTATCAAATGTTACATGAAAACTGTATTCAGATATTTAAAGCTGTGCAACAAACTGCTCCCACCATAAAAGACACTTAACGTATGAATAGATTTATAAGTGATGTTTAAGTGTAATATATATATATATATATATATATATATATATATATATATATATATATATATATAGATATATAGATATATATAGATATATAGATATATATAGATATATATATATATATATATATATATATATATATATATATATATATACATATATATACACACACACATCTAAACACACACACACATGATAGGTTAAAATAAATCACCATGACAATGGGAGACAAGACTGTTCTGGCCTCTCATATTCATGCTGAGTAAAGTCAGGCAAATGTTTCATAGGGAATTGTTTGAATAACTATAAACCATTATCGACATTACTGGTAATCCATATAGAAACCCAAAATTTTGTTGTTTTTTTTTTCTCTCTGGAAACTGAAAGGAACTGGACTTATCCCTTCCCCCATAGAAGGATATGATCATGGTCATTTAACTAATTAAAAGTACACTAACACCATAATTTATTTGCTTGTATGTGCATTCTACAGAACAAGTTAAACTTAAGGGGCATATTCAATTAGGGTTCTGGTCCGCGGTAACGCGCATTACCGCGGAAAGTGCGCACTATTGCCGGTAATACGGTATCGCAATAACGCGGATTTTTGTACGCAACCCTATGGGCTGCGAACGAAAATCCACGTTATTGCGGTACCGTGAATTAGCTTCGCGGGCCGTTCCGGCGCGTTACCGCGGACCTGAATCGTAATTGAATATGCCCCAAGGTGTCTGTACATATGTGGCCAAGTCTGAAAGTTCTAACTTTGTGATGCTTGGAGCAAATGGCCAGATCTACCGCACTAATAAAATAAACAATGGTGCCTCCAACGATTATATATCAAATACTACACAAATGTTACCATATAACAAACCGTACAATAACCACAAAAGTTTGTTACATAGAACCGTGATGTTGTTGCTGGGAGGGGAGGGGGAAGTCATACAAGCAAATCTAGGAACCCACAGAACATTCTTTAAGAAAACAAGGAAATGTTTATCCACCATTATCAACAAAAAAAACGGTCAAAAGCCTAGACATCCAAGTAAGGTACCGAATGCACCTAAACAATTTAAGATTTTGGGAGATTTCAAGAATTGTTTATGTCTAGACCAATGATTCCTAATCTGGACTTGCATTAATAAGAGAGATAAAGAGCTAGTAAAGCCTTTATTATACATTCCTTATATCATAGCCTGTGTATCAATGAGCGAGGCCTATAATAGGCACCATATTTACCTAGTTAAAATTGTCCTGCATGCAATGTGTTTAGTAATGCTTGAAATCTTAAAATAGCTGCTGAAGTTGGAGCTTCTCTCTCTTGCATCATGCTGCATTGCAGAGTGAGTGGGACCGCTTTTCAGTCTCTTAGGAAACGCTTTTTATAGACTGACTAATTCACATGCAAGTATGTAAAGCAATGTTTTGCCTTATAGCAACACCCTTTTAGTAGAAATTAATTTTAAGACTAAAAAAAGTGTTATACCTTTCGTGGTCCCTAAATCAACAGCATAAAGGAACTCTAAGCCATATAAAGCAGCTGAATGTACAGTCTGGAATTTCACCACTACATACATGGTAAACACGTATTCCTTTCAGATCACATGACTTTTCCATGCTTGTAGAAGGTATATAATATGTATAATGGACCAAGATATTAGTTCCTTGGACCTTTCCTTGATGGGTACAGAATGGAAAAGCATCCAAGGCTCAAGTGACATAGTACTAAACAATACAACCGTGTCCAGCAGCAACTCCTGCAGTCTGGCTGGGCTCTCTCAGAGACTCCCCACAATCTATCTTACAGCCTGTAATGTGCTGGCACCAGCATAAATAAATCCTCTGGAAAGGTCAGGAAATAAAATAAGTGACCAAATAAATATATAAAATCAGAAGGCTGTAACATAGCAATTTCATGCAAATTTAATCAGCATATGCTGCGCTGTAAGGAGAGCACCAAGTTCTGAGTTATAGGATAACAGCCCCAGCTGACACTTGGGAGCCGCTGGCTACAAACGCTCATTTACAGTATGTCATACAGTGTACAAGAAGGAATAACCACAAGCAAAACATGGGGGAGGGGGAGCAAGGAAGAAGCAGAGAAAGAAGTGGGGGGGGGGGGGGGGCACAAATAGCTATACAGAAGAAGAAAAGGTGATGGGTGGGAAATGGTAGAGAGAGTTTAAACCATTAACAGTAAATATACATTGTGTGTCACATTTTACCTTAATGTAACAACAATGGAGCATGCTGACACACTGTCAATATTGTCATGAATTCACACAGGGCCAACGTTACAGGAATGTACAGCATTAGATACACCAGGGGTTCGAAGCCTTGGTTCAGCCACAACCCAAATTACATCTATGAATCAATTTCATGAGAAAAAGTTCAGGTTTTCATCAATAAAACAGTGCTTCTTTGAATTAATTTACTGTTGTCTGTATTTAAAATAATGTTATTGCTTCTTCCAGCAGTCAAAAACCATATCTGGCATGTCACATGCACTGAAATTATCACTTACTACCTCAATGATAGATCAGACATCAAGAAGTGGCCCCCAGGCTCTTTAGAGTAAGCAAATATCGCTCCACCCTACAGAGAACCCAACCATCGCACACTCAGGCTCTACCCCTATCTTCTTCTCGAAATGGAAGAGAGATCAATAAGTTCTTCCATTATCATCTAAAACAGAACCTAATGCCTACTCCATGATACTCTTTTTCCCCTCCCCGTTTCCTTTTATCTCCCATCTCCCCTTCACCCTGTCTCCTCTCTCCCCAAATCCGGTTTGTATAATGTTGTTGTGCTAAACTTTATGCTCTCAAAAGTCAAATAATTTTCTAGACAGAGAACTGGACGGCCAAAAAATCTTAGGGGACAGCTTTCACCTCTTGGAGCCCCCTTTATTCACCTACTGTTTCGTCATCCCTGTTCTATGTGGCTAGTAAGAGAATTAGTAGATACCTATATGAGTTACAATGAATACATTGCTGGTTTTATTCTCACACCAATATCACATAGGTGGTTAGATCAATTGATCTTGAGCCACAAATCCCTGACCAACGTCAATTTAATAATTAGTTTAGCGCATGCTAGTACAGTCCAGATTTTGGGTTCCAATTGTTTACAAACAGCAGCTATGCATTTTAGAAAATACATTTATTTCCAAATTCCAAGATCCCAGTGTGTAATTATAAATGTCTTACCAGGTGGTACAAGCTAAGTTACAGAAAATGTCCCTGGGAGTTGTGGGAGATGCAGGACAATGGTGCACAGTTCTTGCTCTGGCTCAATTATCACATTTAGTGCTCTATAGACACATTTGTATCCAATGCAAAGTGTGTGTGGATTTGATCCATACATTAAGAACCCCTGTAATAGACAAATAAAGGCTAATTCAATAGTTATGCTGACAAAAGTACAAGGCCAGTTCAGGGGTGAGTTAAGGTGGTATGAAGCCGACTGCACCCGTCCTCTGCATAGTAGAGAAAACTAAAAGAGCAAAACACCTATTCCTACACAAACTATTGATTCCATGACCCAATGATACCACTGGCTGTATACAGGTATTGCTGGAACATGGGGACTAGTAAGATACAACATGTCGCACGTGGCTTTTCATATTCCAGAAGACTCATTTATTGGTTTGCACGTGAACTTATATACAACCTTATATACATTGCTTTATCTTCCTGACTTCCTTTGGAGCATTTTTGCCATGTCTTCATATATTGTGTTTTTCACTGAAGCTAGCTATCAGTAGTAAGCAGCTTTGTGCTGTATAAAAGGGCAAAAAAATAGCGGTTATAGACCCTCCCTTCCCCCCACCATAACTCAAGTCATCTCAAAGATTCAATATAGTGTTGAAATGAAGACAAACAGACATGCCCTACTCCACACCTGCATCGGCCCCCATTATGAGATCGTTTAGGTGGCATGAAGTAAACGTTACTGATGGTCCAGGCGTGCCACAAAGTGCCCCCCCTTCCTCACCCTCACCCTCTCAAGTGGCCCTTATTGAATTTAATACTCCTGTTATACCACAGCTATTTCCTAGGTTGCTTACACAGTGTGTACTGCTGTCTCCCTTCGTATGTACATTAGTGATATGAATGTGTTGTTTTACCTGAGTGCCCGGGGGTTCCCCCTTGTGTTTTCCCTTTCTGTACCCACCATACACTCTTGAAAAATGTCAGTAAAAATTATTGATGGGGAAAAAAATAAATAAAAAAGGCAAACAAATAAACACCTCTATCTGTTGATCTAAAAACATGACTGAAAATCACAGAAGAATGCCAGAAAGACATGCATAAGCAAACAAATAGTAAGCAATCTCAAAGTACAATCTCACATTTAAATTTTAAGGGACTAAGGGAAGGACGACACAGATCAGATGAGCCAACAATAGGCAGCCATGCCACGAGCCATGCTTCCCTTTCAAGTAAATAAAGATTTTCTGCACAGGGTAACTACCGTATGTACATGAACGCTTACATTTGCATCCTGCAAAGTCACCTTTGTACGCCCGTCCAACAACACAGAAAAATAAAAAAAGAGAATTTGTTCCTATGGTTTAGTGTCAATTTTGCACTAAAGGCATTGTTCTTAAATGATGTGAAAAATTGCCATCTGACTGTAGCCATGACAGTGATCCATGTAACATCACTGTCATAAAATAAATCAAATCCTAGTTATTTTTATTTCCTTTATGAATCCCATACAAACATTTCTCAGTGAAGTCACTGGTTCCTAGTGCTTTTATAGGCTGCATTCACATGAATATAGGTCCTGTACACACAATAGCGTCTGTGCAACAGGTGTTCTAAAACATAGCACTTGCGCCATGTCTGCAGTGCTAGAGAACAAAGCTCTTTAATACAATGAAACAAGATCACAACCCATCAATGTTATGTATCTATTGTGTGCAGTGAATCCACAAACATATGTAGCTTTACCATGGGTGTGTCTGAACCTTTTCATACTCCTTTATCCAGTTCAAAGGGCTTGCAGCATTAATACTGAACAGCAATGCACATTTGTGTGTATTGCTAAGCAACATCTCACAAAACACTCTAGACATAAAGGCTACTATATTGTGCTGTACTGAGAGAGATGAAAACTCGGGTGTATCACTCTATAGACTGCTGCAGTAACTGGGACACTTCACTCCACAAGATGATCAACGCCTTTCCCATAAATTTCACCAGTCCCTTCTATAGTAAGCATCCCAATTGTGAGTTCAAGCATTTACATGAAAACAGTCTGGGAAATCTCAATAAAGCTTGTATTGGTTTATTGCAGTTGGCACATCATGTTCAGGTTATTATTGCAGAAAAAAACCCAAAGCAAAACTTGAAAGCACTGTGGAGTGCAATAAACATGTACGTGATTTGCTTTGCAATGCTGTCCCTTCCTGAATGATCAGAAGAACAGCAGAACTGGACTTTCTGCTTAACCCACTCCTTGCCATGGGCATATCTGTCTCAGCCTCACCGAGATATCATCTGCTAATAAAAGAATCTAAGGGAGCAATTGAATAACGTGTGAAACTGAGGATCAGAAGGCTCCTGTTGTGTCCTGGGGCCATAGAGACAAACAGAATGACCCCATGGTGTATTAGCAATGTGAGGTCACAGGATTGCAAAGCACCTGCAGAGATTATGCTTAGTGATTCATGTAAAAGAATATTGAACTCAAAAGAATAGTGCTCTGATATGGCAGTTACAAGAATTTTCCATCTTCAGAAGGCTTTCATTTATTAGTTTGTTTATACTTTTCTGCAACTTTTACAAAATATTTTTCTAGCTTTACTCTGTGCTTTTTAGACATACATTAATATTATAAAGGCACAGTTATTTTTTTCTTGCCCTTGGATATGACACAGTTCTGCTGTGCCAGAGAGCAGGTTTGTGTTATATCCTAAAACAACAAAGAATTAACTCTGCCCGATTACATAAATACATGGATAAAAAGCACAGAAGTAAGCCATAAAGATAAAGCATCATATTTAGCAAAATTGCTGGAAGCCATAAAACAAGCCAATAAATTAGAAATCATCTGAAGGTGTATCCATCCTTTAAGTTTAACATCTGCCAAATAAATGTATGTAAATGTATATTCGTCAAATTTCTACATGCCACAAAAGAAAAATGGCAAAAAGTGGTCAAATAGTCATGAAAATAATGATAGGGCATTAACAGCACCAAAAAAAATGCCTACAAAATTTCAATATAAATCACTTAGGAAGCTAGGCAGATAGTTCCAGTTATGCTTTTCCTTCGCTGTTCCTCGCTATACTATAAATTAGCATTTTCTAGAATTTATAGTCTATGACCAGAGATGAACAGAGATGGGGGGGAAACGATGAACAATTCATTTTGCCACGTGGTGTGGTTGGAGGAAGGACTGGGAACATGCAAAATTTTGCAGCCAAAGGCAGGATGAGGCAAATATTCTGAGGAATGGTTTTAAAAATGTCACTAATCTCTAGTTAATAGGTTGGTGTATTAGTGTATGGGATGGACACATGAGCTGTACTCATAAAATAAACATTTAATTGTATCTCATAATAAGTAATAATACATTTTTAAGATAACATATGCACTTAAAAACGTAAACCGTTGCTACATGGTGGGAATGTCACATACACAGACATAATCACCAAATGCCTCCTCCGACATTCACTGAGCACCTTGTAGAGGTGTAAGCAAAAATAATCAAAGTTACATGTGCTATAATATCTAGATATATGTGCAGGAGCACATAACACAAGACTTGAATAGGACCTCACGTTTAACTGAATCTGCCCCCGAGATTGGCAAAAAAATAAAACTGTTACCAATGCTGGAAAGCTGAACCACCGCATGTTTCTAAAGGGCAAATGCCATTACCCAATCCCACAATTCTACAAAGTGCTCAGGAATATTCCTTTGTGTAGCAGAAAAATGACATGTTTTGTATGTGAACTATGATAAGGTACAGTACACAGAACATTGATCATATTAGTGGCTCTTGATGCAAAGCCTTTCGCAGAGTACTTGCCAGCATCCACTAATTGCTTTTAAAAGGGGCTTTGTCACATAGAACAGAAGAGAGCTGCTGCCAGCAGTAGATTCTGAATGACTGCTACATCTCTCACCCAAGCCTCACACCTACTAATTGTATTACACTTTTATTTTGTTTGACATTGGGATGAGTTTACATTCATATTTGACAGAGATGGCTGGATAGGCAGTACATTCAATTATATTGGGTTTTGGGACTGCAGAACAGCGGCACGCTGCTTTCACCGACATGAAGTTATTATTCTGAAACGGATGCAGCAGTAAAAAGTAAGGAGGGTGAGATAAAGAATACAAGAAGCCTGAACACACACACACAATGACAATATATAGTGTTTGAATGTGAGCAAGTACATTTATTTATTAACAGTTATTTATATTGCGCCTACATATTATGAAGCACTTAATGGAGAATATTTAATTATTCAACATCATTCTCTGCCCCAGTGGAGCCTACAATATATATTCCCTGCCACCGGGACACACACTAGGGTTAATTCTACCAGGAGTCTATTAACCTACCAGTATGTCTTTGGAATGTGGAATGAAAATGTTGCACCTTGAGAAACACGTTGCACAAATATAGGGCCCTGGTCAGAATCAAACCCATGACCCCTGTTCTGTGAGGCAGCAATGTTAACCACTGTGCCACAGAGCACATCTATGTGTGCAACTCTTCAAGACATTTGAAAAATGTTTCAATAATGGGAGGAGACGTTGTTCCGACGCATATCAGACTTCCTGCCAAGAAGGATACTGCAGGGGAAACTTCCAGTACTTATGTACAGGTAACTGAACAAAATGTCTTGTAATGGTACAACCGTAACTTCCATCAGGGTATGCGCAAATGTTTACCGATATGTTGTAAATATTACAGGAGGCATTTTAAATTTGTATACGGTTGTAAGTTTTCATTTTTGTGTCCCTTTAAACAAAAATGAACTTGATCTAAATATTCAAAGTATTCACAATGGTAATGCTTAGTTGGATGTGTTCCTTACTTATAATGTTGAATTTGAAGATTTTGGACCAGTGTAGATTTGAATCAAGATCCAGTGACTGCAGTTATATAAAACTCACCCGTGGCTGCCAATTTTCATATTGTTTCTGCAGGTTGGCCCCAATGGTTTCCAGAGCTTTCTGGGGACCCATCGCCAGGGGATCTGCAAAACAAAAACATGAAAAATGTATTGTTTACATTCACATATACAGGAGAGGGGGGAGCGAGGGGGGAGCGAGGGGGGAGCGAGGGGGGAGCGGTGACAGTAAATAACTTTATCTGTAATTATAATTATATTATAAACAATTTCAAATTGCTTATATTCTTACAATCACTTAAACTTATGTTTCATAATCGTCCTTTAAAAGGCCTAAAAACAACTAATTCTAATTATATATAAATTGTCTCTCCATAACAGCTAACGAGTCAGTGGTGATACCAGCATTATCTCCTTTGTTTGCTCTACAAAAAATGTGGTATGCGTTGAGTCTATATTGAAAGCAATTTCTTTCTTTTATTAAATAATCATCAAGTTTTACAAGGGTAGGAGGGTACCCAGGTTAAAAGCATTCATTATTCTAAAACACCTTTTGGTAAATTCAGAAATTCCAAGTTGGGGGAAATACAAATATAACAAACACATTATGAATGCATTGTAGAGGTATAGATTTTACAGTGCACAGTGGTTAGCTGGAGCTCGACGGATGCTGGGCACAGCATCATAAAAGGTGTCCCCCATACACCCAGAAAAGTCCCCAATCTTAATTGATGCTGCAACCGAGATGAGAGACAAAACCACTTGATGTGAAAAGAACAGATGACGTAAAATAATTGTAGGTTTAAAATTTGTAGCATTACAATAATGCTCCTCTTCACATCTAGTATTGTACAACACAAACGCCTCCTCGTTGTTCATAGGTCATAGGTGATATGCTGTGTTATGTCTGTATAATAAAAGGCTATTCCATCTAGCTAAAGCTAGCGTATGATGCTGGTATATATTTATAAGCATATTTCAAGGATAGTATCCCCTTATATTGTTCTCTCTCATCACTGGCGCCTACAGGATTTGTCTCACGCTACCTACTTCTATTTTCCGGAACTCACTTCCACAAGCGAAAAAGACAAACCAAGCCCTTAAATGCTTCTTCTGAAACTCAACAAGCATATACCCTAACTAAACGACAAGTTATTTCATCTGATCTGTCAGAACTTCCCACTTACAAATGCACAGCTTATACAGCTTATATTGTCTAAATATTAGACATAGGTTATTGTCTAAATATTAGACATAGGTTATTGTTATAATGTCCTATATGTACGTCTTACTTTGTGCACAGATGCTGCCTTATATGCTGATGTATTATGAATTTGTAATAATAATATCCATAACTTGTTTATTTATAACCATGGCACTTCACCAAAGATTTTGAAACAATTCCTTACCAACTTAAACACCCTAAAATATCAAACTAAAAGAATGAATGTCAGTTATGAGACGTAGCTGCTAACATATACTAAGGAGGTGATGTCACATCAAGTGTAACAGAGAGGTAGAAAAACTCTTTCGTCATTCAGGTATCCGTCAGTGTACAATAGACCAAACTGTGGGTTGATCCCTTTCCTGGTTTTAGCAGAAAACAGGGATGTTTGGTTTACACACTCGTATACACTCCTGTGACTGACCATATAAATTACAAACCAAATGCAGGAGCATATTTTCAGCACCAAGAAAACACAAAGCACCAAGAAAATGAGTTGGCATTGACCATATGTAATGAATTATGATGGGAAGGGTATTTTTTCTTATAATCCATTAAAGTTTTCCTAATTAACACAGAACTCCACCATTTAAACCATTGTTAAACCTATGTCAGCGTTAGCCAATCCCATCTCTCCTGCGTTCAATTTTAAGACAGATGAATGGGGGTTGATGAACGTTCACTCAGATGAAAGAACATCTGGGGGGCAATGGGGGGGTAGAGCTTGGTAAGACTTGTGTACTTACCTCTGCTCTTAGCTCAGCTAACACAGAATGCAAGAGGGGCAAAATTGAATTATACTTGTGTGCACAACCCCTAATTCATATTTGTTTTTCTCAGGTATGGAAGCCTTTATCCAGAAGTCCTGTATTCAGAAAAGTCCAAGCGAACATCATGGAGCAGCAATGCTAACCACTGGGCCACCATGCTTGGTTATAAATGATCCTCAAGTGTCTCCTCCCACTATGAGGGGCATAGCTAAACAATTTAGTGACAAGGTGGATGTCAAGTGCAGTGTGTGGAAAGACTAGAGGTATTTTTAAAAATACTCTGCCAAATTATAAGACATCGCCTAAAACTGAAACCCCCTTGCGTCAAACATTTTGGATAATAGATCCTTTACTGTACATCACATTAAAACAAAAAGAAATGGTGGTATTAAAGCATGATATGACCATTGCAATTTATCAAGAACATCTCCTACCTTATCTCTCAATTTAAAAGTGAAGCAAATGTTTCCTGATTTAATGAGCTGGAAATGTCTGATATTGCTGAACACGTAACTCTCCCTCTGAGTATAGGCTCCCCTGTCCCAGTAAATTCTAGGAAATCGACTTAATCAAATCAAGAAGAGAATGATTTTTACTACCTCACACTAGTGTTCTCTTAGCAATAATCAAGTGAACAACTATACATTTCTTGCAAGGTGCAACAGATCAGATGCCCTTTATAAGCTACCTTGATTTCTCAGATATAGGCGTCAAATTTCATATTTGGTGAGAATGTCCATTAAGCTAGTACTGGAATAAGATATTGGCTGTTACCACACATCATTTGTAATAAAATCCTTCAAGAAAAAGAGATTTCAGTTTTGGTGTACAAAAAGTGCTTATTTCATCAATTACTGATCACAGTTCTATTCCTTATTACAAAATAGTAGTTTAAGATATAGTAACATAGTTGGTGAGGTTGAAAAAAAAATTTGTCTAACCCTTTCCTAACATATCTATTGAATCTGCCATCACAACCTTCCCTGGCAATAAATTCCATATCTTGACTGCCCTTACTGTAAAGAACCCCTTCCTTTGCTGGTTGTAAAATTTCCTCTCCTCTAACCGTAGGGGGTGACCACATGTCCTGTGTATAGCCCTTGGGGTAAAAAGTTCCCAAGAAAGTTCTCTGTATTGACCCTTAATATATTTGTACATAGCAATCATATCTCCTCTTAGACGCCTCTTTTCCAACATAAACAAGACAAAGCAAAACTATCCAGGAGTGGGATAAATAATATATGGGATCATGTATTACTACTTTGAATTATAATGATATTATCAATCACCAGCAGGAGATACATTATTCTTTATAATACACAAGTATTCCTAATGAACACTCGAGTCACTGTTTATACAGATGTGGGAATTCAATTAGTAGCGAAGTACTGATGGACATCACCTCGATGTCCAGCTGCGTACACTGCTAGCCAACACATTGAGGCGATGCATCTCCGCTGACTGTACCAGCAGCTAATTTATCCCCCCTTCCCCCCCCCCCATATTATTTGCTTTATTTAGTTTGTGCATATATCAGATTAACTTGTGCGTTATATATCAAAACAATGGAGGAGATAGCAGGTCAACAAACGATTTAATGGTAACATTGTACTATCAATAATTGTTTTAATCTGTGCATAAAAGGGTAAAAAGTATACCTGGAGATTTGGGACCTCACTTCCAGACTATTACAAAAGAGTTCTAAAAGAGCAAGATGATAGCCTGCAGAGTAGAGGGACTCACCTTAGGAGTTTGCTCTCAGAAATAAGACATATTGTACAGGCAGGTCCCACAAACCTGCCGTAAGCCATCAACCAATTAAATTGTTCTTCATATTTTAATATCTAGTATATGTTTAATTTTCCAATAGTTCCAATTTAAAAACAACTATATGTCTTTTTTATACATAACATTAATGGCTTCCAAAGGAAATTTAAATATTTGTCCTATAATCCCCCACCCATATCAAACTAGCACAACAACAGCATTCCCATTCACAAGCTTTGGGCATTGTGATTCTGGGAGGAGGCAGCAGGGATTCCAATAAAGGGAGTTCTGCAGTTCTACTAATTAGGAGGTTTATAACAAAAATTAATCAATGGCTTTTTGTATTTACTTCATGGAATCCTCTTTAAAGTAAGCAAAAAAATAATGCATTATTCAAAAAGAAGCCATGGTTCACTAACTTGCCACCCGAACATAACTTGGGTCCCAGCTTAACTATATATACTGATATAACTGGTAAATGGTTTATTTGCATCTAGGAGGTGTTACAGCCGACAAAAACAAAAAATAAAACGACTAATTAAAACCACTGCAGGGTTTTAAAAAGTCCATCTCTTCCTGGAAAGCATCAAGCTGAACTTTGTGACAAACCTCTAATAAGATCCTAATGAGCACTGCTTTATTACAATTCACAAAGCTACATGGCCTGTTGGGTCCTCGTGAGAGGCGGATTAGAAGCTTAACTCCGTTAACCAGAGATTGCCACTGCTGGGAACGTGCTGGATAGTGTTAACCTCTAGGTTTCTCTATTAGCAGTGAGCATAGGTCAGTACAGGAGAACATATTAAAGGGACCTGGCAGACAAATTTAAGTGTCGTCATGTCATTTTAAAGAGTAATAGCCGTTTAAAGATAACTATTGTACACCAAAATTTTAGGAGTTGTCTTTACTTTGGATTTGTCTACCTGCTTGGATATGTGGAAATATAGCTTAGTACTGTAGAACATTTAAGTTTAGCAATCATAGGAGAGCAGCTATTTTTTGCTTCCTGAAACAAATCAATAAGAAGTCTACCAATTCACTAGAAACCAGTGTGCCTTATGTCTCAGTGATGTCACTAGTGAACCGATAGACTACTTTTAGCCTAGGCTTTAAATGAAAAGTAAAATTGGACAGAAAAGTAATGTATAAAAGGCAAAATGGTACATGTAAGATGTCAATGTAATGTCCCAGTGCATATACCCATTATAAAAGAATATAACTTAGTATATGGTCTGTAATTCTGCATGGCTACTCTGCCAGCAGTGTCCCCTCTATATGTGTACATAAATGTACTGTACTGGAAGATAGCACCAACAGGTGCAGTGCTCTCCCCAGCACCTATTTCCCCAAGTGCTCCACCCGGCTGTTTTACTTTCCACTCGGCTCTTGGAGCACAACAGAGACCTATTTTAATACAATAAACCATTGTTTCTCCTGTTAGAACAGGCACTATGTAAGCACTACAGCCAGCAGTGTGTGTGACCACTGACCACTAGTCTGACCAGTCCTGGCGAGGTGTTGGCAGTAACCTCCAACATTTTTCATTATTATTGCAAAGTATTACAACTGTCCCCACCCGGCTGCCAAAATTTTCTGGGAAGAACACAAATGTATATTTAGTAATATTTTAATAGCAGAAATAAGAATTAGCACTTCATGGCTATTCATAAATTAGGGCAATAAGCTCCATCATTATACACCTAAATAAGTGTTGTTTTGTTTTATTACTGTGCAGTATTCCTGAAAGTGCTGGCACGAAATGAATATAACAAAGTGTAAAGTAAAGAACTTGGTGTGACAAGCATGTTCTACACATCGGGAGACGGATTTACGGGCCTCAATTTCAGCACTGCTATAGAAGTTGTGCTTTGAAACTGAAATCCATTTAACCTGCCCACATGATGTCCATTATGTACAGTGCGAACACTGCACGTCAGCACACGTCTCCAGCCCACTGGCCCCTCTTCCCCCCTCCTCTCTCAAGAGCCTTTCTCCTACTTGCCTGCAAGCACATATCACTACTCTTAATAGATTTTTACGTTCCAGCTTGTGAATTATGCCTGACCATAAAATAAAAAGGGGGAGAGACACCTGTCATTCCGAGAGTGGGTGGTGTTATATAAATGGAAATCATTACCTAGAATATCCATCTGGATCCCTGTGTCAGGATAACAGATTTAAACAACATGTTGCACATACTCCTACAATGCTAATTGCAAAGGCCTGGAGGTGGAGATCAGTCAAACTATGGTGCCCTGGTGCTGACAATACAAAGTATGACTTCACCAGTGACGGGTGGAATTTACACTCACGATGTGTTTGCAGGAATTGTGTCTGATCACTGTGCACTAGATTATAATATGCAGTGGCCTGGAGGTATAATCAATAATAACCTACAAAGGAGTAATTTAAGCAGCAGTGTTAAAGATACTCAGAAAATAAGCCACTCTTGCTCAGGAAGACTGACTTCGGCCATGCCAGGTTTATTTGATATTGTCCCTAACTAGTAGCTTAAAGCTCAAAGTCATCTTATTTCTTAGTGACTCTTCCTACAACACTTCATATCCTGAGCAGAAACTCCTATCCTGTCCTGCTAAGCGCTTACTAGGGTGAAAGTCTATCCCTAAATGGAAATGTTGTCTTGGCACAAGCTTGTGTCATGCTCCAAAAGCCAAGTAAAGCATTCCTTCAAATGGCTGACATCTATTTACAAGATATTAATCTTTCCCAATTAAGCAGGGATATTAATATTAAAGTACCAGAAAATCTAACATTTTATTTGCTTTATATAAATTAACTACTAACCGCATTAACAAATATATATTTAATGCCACGCATGTATAAAGTATGAGACAAGATGAGGATTAGGGAATATCATATTAGTCGGATAATAGCAACAATAAGGTTACATAAATATTGCCTCTACTCCTCAACTCAGATGGGGGCTGGGAACAGCACTGATCCATCTATCACAATATTACCAGCACTGACTTGACCTCATGCGTAACTGAGGTGGCCACCTGCAAAGGTTAGAGCTTGGTGAACTTGTTACACAGCAGCAGCTAGCATTCATTTTTACATACTAGCAGCCTCCATAACGCAATGTCAGTTTTCCACTGCAATTTATTTATTTAAACAATCAGTAAACATTTTTTTTATGGCCTCATAAAAGGCCTAAAATGATCATGAAAAATTTTTTTTAAAATAAAAATGAAATCAAAGAGGAACACCCTCTGTTTACTGCTCAGATAATAACATTGTTAATAAATCAATGATTATGGTTAACAAGTTGGCTTTTTAAAAATCCCCACTCTACAACAGATAGAAGTTAGCACTCAGATGTCCTAAACAGAACAAAAAAATGACAGTATTTTAGGTGGATCCACAAAAGGAAACACTCACTCTTCAAAATCGCAGCTTCAGGGATACTTTAAAAGTATAAGCATGCCTCTATATGAGCTAGGACTGAGGTTTACCCAACACCTAGACATAATAGAGGCAGATATTTTGTTGGTTGAACAAATATTCAGAAGAGTACGTCCTATCCGTTCAACAGAAACTAGTGACCACTGAGCATATGAATAGGATGTCATTTGTTACTAATGAATCAAAAGGCTACATTCTCCTGAACATTGTTTCAGTCAATCTGACAATGACTATATTTATGTTGCTAATGCTTGGTTTCTTAAGAGTTTGGCATCTTAGAGAATATATTACATGGTCAAAAGAATGTGGACACTCGGACATCACATTCTGACTCTTGTTGAATATCTGATTCCTAAACCATAGGAATTAATATGGAATGGATCCCAGCTTTGATGCCATAACAGCATCCACTCTTCTGGGAAGACTTTCCACTACAGTTTGGAACATAGCTGTGGGTATTCACATTCAATCAGTCACAAAAGCATTAGTCAGGTCGGGCACTGATGTTGGATAGGAAGGCCTGGCTCGAAGTCGACGTTACAATTCATCCCAAAGGTGGTCGATGGTGTTGAGGTCTCGGCTTTGTGTCAAGTTTTTCCATTCTTCCACAATCAGGAAACATTTTTCTTATGGCCCTAAATTTGTGCATGGGGGGCATTGGCATTCTGAAACAAGAAAAGAGCCTTCCCCAAACTGTTGCCACAAAGTTGGAAGCACACTATTCCCCAGAATGTCATTGCATTACGTATCATTATGGGTGGTCCAGGGCAAACCATGGTCCACCTCCACCAAACTTTACAGTTGGCGATATGCATTTGAACAGGAAGCCTTCTTCTGGCATATACCACACCCAGATTTGTTCGCCAGACTGACTGACGGTTAAGCATGAGTCGTCACTACAGAGAACTCACTTCCATTACTCCCGAGTCTCATGGCGGTATGCTTTACACCACTCCAGTCGATGTTTGGCATTGCTTGTGGTGATCTGAGGCTACTGTGTGGCAACCTTTCACGGAAACCCAATCCATGTAGTTCAATTCATGTACTGACATGGCTTCCAGAGACAGTTTGGAACTTGGCAGCAAGTGTTGCAAGCGAGGACAGATGATTTTTATGAGCTACGCACATCAGCACTTGGCAGTCCTGTTCTGTGAACTTGTGTGGCCAACCGCTTCGCTGCTGAGCTATCGTGGCTCCTAGAATTTGTCAGTGCACAATAACAGCACTTACAGATGATCGGGTCAAGCCTAGCAGAGCAGAAATTTGACAAACTGACTTGCTAGAAAGGTAGCATTCCATGATAGTACCATGTTGAAAGTATTTGAGCACTTCAGTACGACCCATTCCACTGCTAATGTTTGACTATTGATATTGCATGGCTGTATGCACGAATATCAACCCTTATTTTTGCACTGTGACTTTATTACCTTTGTCAGAGATTCAGGTTTTCAACATTCATTTTATTTTAACGTAAGATAAACAAGAAACAAAACACAGACACAATGCCACTGATGACACTGATCTATGTAGAGAAAATCTCCATGGGGAAAAACCTCTCCAACATCTGCATTATCAGACACAGCTAATTTATCAGTGTCTAAGATGTGTCCTGCTTGATAAATCAGCCAGCTACGTAAAATATACAATTTAGAAGAATAATGTATCTGGCCCATTAAAGACTAACCTTTTATAAAGGAAATATCCGTAAGGATCAAAAGGTCTTTGATTTTCACAACAATTTCTGTTGCATGTTAAACATGGTACACAGAGTCTTGAAGTCAGGTAATATACGAGTTATGATAAATTAGAAAATGACTGAATTACAAACTGAAGGGATTGCTTCCTATAAATTAGTGTTTAAAGTGGCCTGTCCAGTTAAAGTCACTCTACACAACAATCATTAACAGTCATTGAACCTCAATGCTGCTCAACAACTTACTTTGTCTCACTGGACCAGCAGTCACGTAGCAGATTAAGTCGCAAGATTTTACTTAAGGCAAAATAATTAATCTGCAAGAGGTCAGGTCATGGCTGCATCTTTATTCCTGGCTTTCCACAATCATGTTACTGTAAATAGATAGTGGTGGCCTACTGTACAATGAGTCACTTATATGTGCTTGCCCCACAGGCCATAAGCTGGCTGACCCCCTGTGTTTTCAGTGACTATACAAAAAATCTTGAATAACAGCAGTTTAAATAAAGAAATTACCTTTCTGTTATTTCCATTGGAGGAATTATAACCCCAATCCCCAAAAGTCTGTAATAGAGGTCTTCTCGTGCCAGAAAATATAGCACAATCCTTAGTAAAACTGGATGTCTGGAAGATTCATACAAGATGTATAGAGCTGATTCCCAGGAGGTTTTGTATACTGTATGAACACTAATGAATGAGGTGTGAGACCTTGGTGATTGTTAAAAGGTTCTGCAGGTGTCTGTAATACCCCTAAGATAAACAAATTAAATACTGTTCGGATTGAGAAAAAGTAACGTATCTGTAACACTACTTTAAGATAGTATGTGGCTATATAGAGCCAAACCCTTTTTATGGCTCTTATGAATTGCATCCTTTTCAACAAATTAAGTGGTTTGTAAACTACTTTAGGACACAATAAATGTAGATTGTGTAGGCACCTACAGTAGCTTTAATATTTTACGTATATTATTTGTATATTAAGACTACAGTGTGGTAGTTGCTTTTGGGAAAACTTGTGAAGGTAAATTAGTATCCATAGTACTGTAATTCTGCCTCATTTGTGTGGATCATCAATGATTATTAGAAGCTTACCAATCCAACACTCCAAGCGGGCACATGGGGTGGTCTTTACCACATCCGGAGGGTCTACTCCTACGTTGAGACACAACACGAGAGCCACACTGACAGTTTTCATCTACAACAAAAAAAAAAGTGAGAAATTACATCTGAGAATTGTTTGAACACTGCAGATGAACAAAATAGACAAGAACAACATTAGACAATAGTTGTGTAAATGTGATTGCTGCAACAGAGAACTAAAAGGAAGATCCAAAATGGACATGATCTCTAGGACATATATACATAAAGCATAACCAGCTTTCCATTTTGGATGAAATATCATAAGTTAAACACCATAACAATAGACTACAGTAGATGCAGTAGTTCTCCCAATATCTGGTGCACATCTGGAACTTTGGGGAACCCACCAAATAGTAGCTCATGATCCCAGCCAAGTAAACGTCTGGGATGAGGTTTACAATATTCCAAAAATCAGTTTTAGGTGGAATTAGCTCTCAACTAGTACAAAATAACCATGTCTCCCCTTCATAGCAAAAACAACTGTGTTTTACCAACAATGGCTAGAAATTTTGTATTTGGCCTTGTGTGCAAAAAGTAATGTATCAAAGGTAACCAGAGATGTACTAGGAAATCCAGCGCTCCTCTAGAACAGGGGTCAGGGAACTTTTTTAGCTTTACCCCCCAATATATTTAGATACGCCGACGTTACCGCCTTGATTTGAAAGGAAGGAAATCATATATTATTAATTATTGGAATTCAAAATTTTATTTAATTTATTCAAAATTTCTTTGAAAGCTTCAACTTCCAAACTTCAGGTTTTGGAGAAATGATGTTGCTTCATTTTTGATACGAGAGTATCAATATTGGGGCATTTTGATGTCAGAGCAATTTGGAAACAGTCTTCAGTGTCCAATCGATTTCTCTGCTTTGTTTTTATGTTCGTTAGAGTGGAAAATCCTTGTTCGCAAAGGTAGGTTGTTGCAAAAGGCAGCAACTTTTTGACTGCCACCTCATGTGCAATTTTGATGCCTTTGCAGCTGTCGACATCCACAAATATGACAGGTCTGTTTTGTTTTCAAATGCAATACGTGCTTCATTATTGCATCGAAGCTCAAGAAGTGCCTCTGCCAACCCTTGAGGCTCTTCTGGTACAACAGCAATTTCACATTTAAAGGGGTCTACAATCCAACTGACAGCATGTGAATCGGCAGCATTACCCCCAGGAATTTCATTTTTACCCCATTTGGGCTAATTTACCCCTGTTCCCTGACCACTGTTCTAGAATGACATATTTCACTTGCATGTTTGTAAAAACCAAGGAGACTTACAGATTTTGAATATTCGTCAAACACAAGTTTCTGTCTCTGACAATATCCATGTTTGTAATAAAAACTGCACAGCACCACAACTCACGAATGCCACATGCAATTCTCAACACCTGTTCTTAATCTGTAAGTGTGGATAATTGCAAAGTACTACTGCTGCAGTATGAGGCAGAAATCTTAGCATTGGCTCTACATTTATTATCAATCTTTAGATTTATAAAGTGCTGACATACTATGTGCAACGCTGTACATTGAGACACACATATACATATTGTTATATTTAAAAGTGAATTTCTCAAATCATAAACCTGAATATATTAGGACTATGCTTAATGCTCCGATCAAATGTTATTGCATGATAATGCCAAGCAGGTATTGGAAATGCAACTCCTGGGAATAGTGTTGCATTGGAATCAATGCTACAGTGATGAGTAAAAATATAAAGCAGACACGGCAGGCAAATCTTTTAGCTAGTAAGGCTAGAGGAAGATACTTAGTTAACATTCAGAATTAGGAGGTTGTTGATAGTAAATAAGGTGAAGACGACTCAACCTGTGATGTTGGCATAGAAGTCTAAGGGAAAGCAGCTCTCAAATGGAGATGAGAGATTTTGGAGACGTACCGGAGACAGAGTTTTCCTTCACAATTAATAAAATAAACGGATGTCTAGTGGAAGAATTGTGTCCCTCCAATAGAATTTCAGAGACTCTAGCAACTGTACCAAGGCATATCGGAACATTCTTCATAGCCCATGGTAGCCCATCACCCTATTAGTACAGGATCAGCTGTTCTGTAAAGTAGTTCACAAATGTATTTTAGAGAGTATTATCTAGTTCAAATGTAAGTGCACAGAAAACAATTGTGTTTTCCTGACCTATTATTTTGCTTCCTTGATCTCTAAAATGTGTCTCCTTTAAATCTTTGGACCAGATAGGTTATAAAAATAAGTCACACACATAAACATGGGGTTACGGGTACAGCAAGGAAGCATTCTCCGAGAGAGGAGAGCGCTTAGAATAAGAGGTCATGCTATGAAGCCGATAGGAAAACGTGACACACACAGGCTTTACACAATAAAAGGTAAGTGCATGGCACTGCCTAGCAGAGAAACAGGGAGAAATACCTTAACCGAATTATGGAGGAAGAGCAGAAGTTATGAGAGCATCTAGAGAGCAGACACGTTTTAATATCTTCAGAAAGAGAGAGTGGTCTGCCTTTGGGCTATACGGGAATAGTGTGATAACAATATAGACTACACCTGAGTATGTTTAGATGAGACTGGCAAAACAGTATGTTATCACATATGTCAGCCCTGATAAACGTCTCTGCTTGTGACTATTCAATGACGCACATTATCGGTTTCGATAATATAGAATTCTTCTTACTGTACAAAACAAGGATGCAGCTTTAATTAAAGCTACGTAAGGTTAAGAAAGTCATTAAAACAGTAGAGGTGCCAACAAAAAATGTAAGCAACTCCAAGAAAGGAAATTTGCATTACAGCTTTATGACTGAATTTAGTACTGATGAGGTTTTCTGAGCACGACATGTGCCAGAGCTGAGAGAAAATTCCCATCTGCAGACAGATTGCTTCAGTGTAGGATAGTGCTATTCATCACTGCTCCAACTAGAACACTATTTTTCCTAAATAGAGAGTTGTATCAAGTCACTTCAATTAACGATAGTAATTTCTGAAGTCTGCTACACTGATTCTTTATCATTTGGCATCTGTAGGTACAGTTTGGATGACATTCCAGTTTATCTCAGATGAGGAAACAACATGGCAGCTCTCACTCATTTAGATAAATAAATAAGATTTGTGGAGCAACGTAACTAAAACACTCTTATTAAAAGAGCTACAAGTGATAAACACCCCACAAAAAGAGAAGCTGCCATCACCAGTGCTGCCTAGATGTGTGTCATGAAGGTTCAAACTTTTTCAACACCAGCAAAGCCACCCGCTACCAGCCTCCCCCGGGTCTTCATTAGGATTCTGAGCAGGAGGAGAAAAACACTTTCAGCAAAGCCGGAGTCTTTACAAATGTATAATTTATAAGGAAAGCAAGAAAACTAGAGCGTACAGCAGACATGAGCTACTAGCAGTACCAACAAACAGCAGATTCATTACAAAAATGCTGGTAATGGAGTATTTACTTGGAATACGGGGGCAGAATAAATGTACATTATTGTGGCATATATGTATTAATCAAACTGACCGCACAATATAATCAGATTCAAATGTTCACAGTAGTAAAAGTACAGCAAAAACAAACACTATACATATTAAAGCACTGTGCTCCACGACATTCTTATAAGAGATTTTTCATTTTGATAACAAGAAGGAAAGCTGTATGAGAACTACATGTGCAGATATTAACAGATTTGGGACTGGACATATCCCTTGAGCCTGGAAGCCTGTTATTGCCGGTCAGGCTCGTTGTATATACAGTTATCTAAAGCTGGCTACACATGCTACAATATCGCAGCCTGTATAGAGAGTGAAAATTATCTAAATTGTTAAAACCATTATCAGGCATACGTTTGGAGGATGATTGCCATCAGTCTGTGCCGTCATCTTCTGGCCACAATGGAGCCAGAAGGGATCCATCTACTAGGCCCAAGAACTGTACAGGTCAAATTGAGTGATGATCCTCTTGGGTCAAGTGACAGAAAAGCATGTATGTGGGCACCTCTAAAGTTAAAGCCACCATTTCACACACACACACAGATAATTAGATACACACACACAGATCAACCACAACATTAAAACCACTGAAGAGTGAAATGGGTAACATTGATTATCTTGTTACAATGACACCTGTCAAAAGGGTGGGGATATATTAGACAGTAAGGGAACCGTTCTTGAAGTTGATGTGTTAAAAGAAGGAAAAATTGGCAAGTGTAAGGGTCTGATCTTTGACAAGGGTCAAATTGTGATGACTGGGCAAGTGGGTCAAAACATCTCCAAAACGGCAGGTCTTGTAGGGGAGTATCTTATTTAGAGTGGTAAATACCCATCAAAAATGGTCCAAAGAAGGAAAACTAGTGAACCAGTGACATGGTCATGGTCCTATCCCACAGAAGAGTTACTGTAGAACAAATTGCTGAAAAAATGAATGCTGGCTATGAACACACAGTGCATTACAGCTTGCTACATAGCCACAGACCGGTCAGAATGCCCATGCTAGCCCCTGTCCACCGCCAAAAGCACATACAATGGGCACGAGTGCCAGTACTGGACCATGGAGCCATGGAAGAAGGTAGCCTGGATTGATAAACCACATTTTCTTTTACATCATGTGGAAGTCGTTTACCTGGGCACCAGGATTCCCTATGGGCAGAAGACAAGCCGACAGAGGCAGTGTGATACTCTGGGCAATGTCCTGCTGGGGACCCCCTTGGATCCTAGCATTCTTGTGGATGTTACTTTGACACATGCCACCTACCTAAACAATGTTGCAGACCTAGTACACCCCTTCATGGCAACGGTATTCCCTGATGGCAGTGGGCGCTTTCAGCTGGATAATGCGCCCTGCTACACTGCAAAAATTGTTCGGGAATGGTTTGAGGGGCAAGACAAAGAGCTCAAGGTGTTAACTCTGTCTCCAAATTCCCCAGATCTCAATCTGATCGAGCATCTGCGGGATGTGCTGGAAAAACAAGTCAGAGCCATGGAGGCCCCACATTGCAACATACGGGACTTAAAGGATCTGCTGCTAATGTCTTGGTGCCAGATACCACAGGGCACCATCAGAGGTCTTGTGGAGTCCAGGCCTCGACGGGTCAGAGCTGTTTTGGCAGCACAAGGGGCACCTACACAATATTAGGCAGGTGGCTTTAATGTTGTGGTTGATATATAGGTATTCCTAAACTGAATAATATAATCTGAAAAAACTTCAGCATTTACATGTAACTAAATATGTCTGCCGTGCTTTCAGTCCTCTACAGCATATGGCCATGTTAGGAGAGAGGAGATTCTCTAACAGAACACATACAGTAACTGACAGCTAGGCAGACTTTGAGCAAAAATTCTGTTTTAGATTGATTGATTGATGGGGCTATGCCAATTATGCCAAGGCAACTCAATGTCAGCCTTTTGACCTGTGATAGGACACTGTCCTAAAGAGATGGGAGGAGTGTCAGCTGTCTGAATGGAGTGGGGAGGTAATTCTTTACTTGGTAAAGCTGGGTACACACTACAGAAATTTCGACCAACTTTTTATGCCAAGCGATTTTACATGCGATCGATGATCCGATCGCTCGGTCCATGGACTGCATACACACTAGCCTTGTTTAGGACGATAAAGGGAAGAGCGGATGTCCCTTTAGCGACTTTTTACAGCCATGTTGACGTGAGCAATGACTGTAATTTCGTACTCACTGTTGTGGATCGGTCGGAAGTTTATACACACTACACAGCGGAAACGAGATTGGAACGAAAATATTAAACGGTACGACCAACCAAATGAGCCGATAATCGTCCATTTGGGCAGACTTTCGACCATCGTGTCACTGCACACACTGACCCGACTTTTAAACGAGCGGTCGTATGTCGGCTGTTTGAGCCGATTATTGGACGAAAACAGTGTAGTGTGTACCCAGCTAAACAGAGCTGTGTCTGTAATCTCTGAAAGACACGGAACACCATATTTTGCCTTTGTGGTTCATATCTCAAATTTCCATTGTGGGGTTGAGTGGTCCTTTAGGCTGGTCGCACATGCAGTGATACAGAATCTTACCCCAAGTGGCAGGATTATTGTCTACGTTGGACAACTGTTTGTGGTCAAATCGGATGAGATCTGATTGTTCAGATGAACACTGAGGCTGAGCACAATTTGATAATAGTCACCTTCCAGCCGCATTTTCCACTATGCCCAATGATATTGGGGCCACACACTATGATGTATCAGCCAACACATCTCATCCCTGCTTCCTAGATTTTTCTTTTTGACTGATGAGTACATTTTAAATATTTTAGCAATTTTAAAACTTCTATATTGTAGATACAGGGCACTGCAATCATTTGTACTTTAAACAACTTAATTTTATGGTGTAAAAGCATGCTAGTGTTTATTTGTATTTCTCTTTCTTTTTTTCCTCTCTTTCCTCAAGGGTGTGGATCAGTATGTTAAAAGGAGAGGCGTTAATTTGAGCAAAATACTAAGAAAGCTGTGGTTGCATGTTGGTATGACAGGAAAAGTTTAAGGGAACTTAAGTTGAAAATATATTTTTAATCATACTAAATTACAGATGTTTTTGTTGAATAAACCTGGATTTTACATGTATGAGAGATACTTTATTGAAATGTAATTTTGTAATAATGATCTTTCATAAGAAATCGGCCACTGGATGTCACTGCTGCATGAAATACTTTGTTATCTTATATTACGTAGAGTAATTCATATAACAGCTCTGTTGGATCTATGTCCCAATGGGACTTCTCACATTGGCAGTTTTATTGCAATCAGAGCTGCCCATAACCATAACTGAGAACTGTGTTTCTGTGGGTTGCACACTCTCTAACATGTGAATAGAGAGCACATTTTACTTACTAATACTAGTGCTGGATTCATGGTGCACAGAATTTATTTTACCAATGCTACACAGCTTAAGGGTGTAGCAATCCATATAAATTTTAGCATTCCATATATAACTCTGTAAATTCCCTTTGGTAAAATCAACAGTGAAGTAATTTGAAATTAGTGCGTGCAACAGGAAAGTGTGGAAGGGAAGAAACCTTTTCAAGTGACTACATATCTCTGCACCACCACTAACAGTCACTCCCCATCCTCAAAGATAGTTCAAACACCTGTGTCAGATTGCTTACTGATCTTTGTATCCATTGCTTTTATTCTCTTTAGGAGCAGAATCTAGCTCCTACCTGTATCAAATGATTCTCATTCAGCCCAAAGAGGCACTTTCAGGCTCATATTTATCTATGGGTGCCGATTGGCAGGTGAAGAGTCGCACTTCTTGAGCACATAGGTCATATTCCTACCTAAGGCCTTGCTCCTGTAGGCAAGTATGAATGATGGGAATGTTGAGGACAAGTCTACTTTGGGGTTAGTGGCTCAATTTTGACTAATCACATGGCTCAATCAAGAGACTGTCATTTAATGTTGGTTAGCTTCATTTATTTGTCTGCTCAGTTTCCTGAACCAGCAGAGCCCCAAGAATAAACCACTCTATGGGGGAGATTCAATTAGAAACATATACATGTGATGTGTCTCCGGAACGGCCGTGGAGACACCTGACGCATATTTTTTTAGTGAAATATCCGATCATTGTAAATGGGTACTATGTAAAACACTTTCTGGACGGTGTATCTCAATACGTGGAAGACAAAATTTCCACTTCCACGTCTGCTTGGCATCTCTATTTCTCACACACAATGTAAGTCATGAAATTTGTCTGAGTGGAAACCTCCATACAAATACAATTGTTTTGGTGTGGTTTTTTTTTAGTCCTAAGACGTGTGCATATGAAGGAACAGAAACTGCATTGCAGAGGAAAAGATCTATAATACATAACCATTTGTGCTGCATGCCCATCCACTACTGAGAGTTACAATCTGCATCTAAAACTGCACAGAATGCTTATGCTAAATTGACCTTTTCCAGCATCGCAGGCTGTGTTTAAATAGTTGTGTCATTGTTATTTTAGTATTGTGTTTAATTATTGATAGATACCACATTTTTGTATGACACTTAAACCAAGAATAGCCAATTAAATGATAGTAGGATATTTGCTGAGTACTCACCAACCAAGACAATGAGCAATCAAACATTATTTTGCAGAATTCCTGTGAAACATATCCTTATGCAGGGTCAGTGAAAGGATACTAGGGACCCCTCTCCCTAATCACCTAACAGTTCTTGGACTGTATATAAGCATTCTGCCTGCTGCTTGTGCCTTTATAAAGTCAAATAATTACTTGGCGACTACTAATATCCTTATGTTTTACATTAGGTGGCGTATTGTTATAGTTATATACCTATACTGGTTTGCTGTGATGCCCACACACCACAAGCTGGTCCTTTTAGTAATTGCAGGGCATAATAAGCTGATCAATTAGGCTGTTTAATATGTTATTACATTAATTGTTTGCACTAAAAGGAAAACTGATTTTAATACGGAGGATAAATATATTTGGTGCAAATACACATATCATCATTATCAGCTATTTATATAGCGCCACTAATTCTGCAGCGCTGTACAGAGAACTCATTCATATCGGTCCCTGCCCCAAAAGAGCTTACAGTCTAAATTCCCTAACATACACACACAAACAGACACAGACTAAGGCCAATTTAATAGCGGCCAATTTAATAGCAGCCAATTAACCTACTAGTATGTTTTTGGAGTATGGGAGGAAACCGGAGCACCCACAGGAATCCCACACAAACACAGGGAGAGCATACAAACTTCTCACAGATAAGGCCATGGTTGGGAGTTGAACTCGTGACCCCAGTGCTGTAAGACAGAAGTGTCCACCACTAAGCCACCATGTATATATTCTTATTCCATCTTTAAACAGGAGCCTGTGCTTGTAGGAGTTTCTTTTAAAGGAAGTCCTTTCACTGCTTTACATATTAGTCATATTTAATATGATTATTACTGAGGGCATTTTAAAAACCACTTCGTTTTAAATCATTATATCGCACTGACAATGCAACTAAATACGCAAAATAGCATTGCCTCACAAAACCAAAAGCATATGTATTTCCCCACAACTACCCTTCGGTTTTCCTTTAAACCCATAATATAACTGACAGTGTTAATTTACATAACTCAATATCCAACATTTCATTGCTTTTGCTCAGTTTTGCTGTATGTGTTTTGTACGTCTCATATTATATATCCATTTGCTTGTCAATGTGTTGCCATCATTTAACTGAAAATAAGAGGTTAAAAAAAAGTATGGGTTTATCCTGACTTGGAGTGATGTACATGTCTCCATCATCATCATTTATTTATATAGCGCCACTAATTCCGCAGCTCCTTCCTTTAATTTATTACTTGTTCCACATAAAGGACGTCAGTGGGAAGTCTATAAAATCCGATTTGAAGCATTCTTCATAAAGGCCTAATGCCAGCTGGAGCCAACATAGGTAACCAGACTAATACCCGCTCTTAAATTTATCTTATGCAGAATGTTGCCGCACGGACCTACTGTCCTAACAGGATCTGCCTCCACCTCTCCCTAGGAGCCAGGCATTATACTGAAAACTACCATTGACTTGAAACATTGCTTGCCACGCAGCCTCAATAATCCTCAGGCCCATTTGCTCTGTGATAAATAAGAGAAACACATAATTGTTCAAGAAAAACTTGCTTCGCTGAAAGAAATAGAGAACTTGCAAACCATGGCAGTAAACCTATGCCTTCTATGACACAGCTGTCAATGAACTTGTGCTGGTAAATCAGTTTCACCCCTCTGGTTCAATACATCAATTTGGTGCCTGAGGCAGTCGGTATATAATTTGCCTGCCTGAGGACAAGGAACCTTTAGGTGAAAGCAGAACAGTTGCCCCATTAATCAAGCTGTTTTCTTGGTAATAGTTTACTGTACAAACAGTAAAATATGTTAGCACAATTAAACACAGGGCTGGATGTGAAGATTGTGCTATATAACAAAGTAATGAAACAAATTTATTGAAACCAATAAGTACACTGGAGCTTATATAACTGGTGCAAAGCGCAAAGACAGACTGTAACCCGTAGCAACCAGTCATATCAGCTTTTACCAGGCTGGTGTAGTCAAAAAAAAGAAAGCAGACATTGGACTGTATGCTATAGGTTACAGAATGATTGCTCTTTGCACCAGGTTATCAAAAGGGCACCATTATTGGTATTGTTAGGAGAATACCAGTAGCAGGATTGGGCGAGTTCAAGAGCTTATGCACTATCTTTCTCTGCAAGTCACCAGATACGTCCCAGCTTTCATGGCCTCACCCAATATAAATATGCAGTTTGTGTGTCAGTCATAGTGTGAATACACACCTTCAACACAAGGCTTCTGCTTTTAATAACATGGCCAATATGACCCTGCTGCAGTAATAACAGGGTGGTCCTCTTTAGCACAGCAAGTTTAGTAATCTGTATGAAAGTACGTGAACGGTTTTAGCTCTGAGGTGCCCCTGGAGTACACCCACGCAAACTGTTTTTGTTTTTTTAAAGCGCAGCAGCATCATTACATCAGGTCTGCAAACAAACAAAACAAAAAAAAAACAAAACACTGCAGGTCCTCCCTGTTATCGTGTAACCAGCCCTGGCTGGCAAAGTGTATTGCTGGAGACTGCAAAGCTCGTTGCCCCCCTGCCTTAGTGATAAACATCTCCAGGCTATTTATTTGGGGTATGTAGGGCATGCTTTTTTTCATTTATTTATTTTTATAACAGTAGAGACAAGTAGTGATACTCATCACCTAGTCTAACTAGGGCGTTCCCTCCTTCATGTACTGAGCGTGCATGTGTATGCCCTCAATGCATTGAGACTAAATACATCTGGTTTTTTTTTTAATTTTACTTTTTAAGTAAAGCACATTTTTACGTTCAGCAAACAAACTTATGTTCATACCTAAATCAGGCCCTATAACAACAAATGGTCCTTAGTATATAAAGTGTGATCACACTTCTTCGTTTCCTACTGTAAAAACAATAACTATGTCATCATATACAAATTCACACCTAAAATGTCACATTGTGCCAAGCTTTTTCTTTGATGACATAAAACGTTACAGCTAACAATAGAAACTAATACTAGAGAAAGAAGGGTTTTGTTTAGCTGTCACACATACTTTCTGATGTCTACAATTAAGATCTGCAGTCTGTTGGCAAAAACACCCAGAGGATTGTAGTTTGTTTGCTCACCAAATGTAACATAGTTAAAACAGAAACATAGCAGCCAGTACTGAACTTAATGTGCTTTGTAAATCAAGATCTTAAACATTCTCTCACAGAGGTCATTGGTTCACAATTGAGAAGCTGCATTATAATGAAAATAGGTTCATCTCATCAAACGAAAGCCAGCATTTCTGATGTTGTCACAATAGGGATCAATGCCATTCCCTATCTGCTGTGAATGTACCTGCTGCAAACGTATATAAAACACTGAGTGTGAACAAGCCTTAGGTCTGCATTTAAAGGTTAAACTGAACTTTTTCATATACATCTACTAAATATTTAACAGACACAAAAGTTTATTTTACAAATCTATGTCTCTGCTAACTTGCTTAGATACACAGTCTAGCAGAGTGTGTCTAACATTACCTGGATCAGAATGCTAGGCCCTTCAGTGACAGGGGATTACATTCAGTCCTCTGTTACATCCTGTCCCTGCTTACGGTCAGCTAGTTTGATATTGTTTGGAAAAGCTTTTCACAATGGTGAGTTAAAAGTAAAACCCACTAAGGCAGATGACTGGGAAATTGGGGACAGACATACACAGAAGGTTGCACCCAATTCCTCCTCCTGAGAAGAATATGGAAACAGGTAAAGTAATAAACACACTGCATCCAGCAAGATAGACAGGAGTTTCTAAAGAGTAAAGATAATTATGTGGTATTTTACAAACTATTTAGAATTGTTTTTTTAAAAATCTACAAAGTAATGAACTAGTATGGGGTCTTTTCAAGCAATATCATTTCATGTGTACTCCTCCTCTACATAAGCAATGCATTCTAGGGATAGAAAGATTCTATGAGGATAACAGTAATGTCATTAGCTCCTGGTAAACTCAGATGACATGCTCACAAATAGGTGGCTCAACACACAAAATGGCTGCCTCTGTGCCTCAGTGATGTCACCATTCCCTGTGAATAATGCTTCAGCTCATAGATATGTTGCCCATACTCTGTGTAGGTAACAGGTACACTGCTGGTAAGCAGCAGAAGGCTGCATAGTGGAGCAGTTAGCAGATTTTCATTTACAGCTTGTTAAACTTTAACTCTCAACTCTAAATCAGGTATGCTACCAATCCCAGATGGCCCCTTTGTAGGAAATATCCACTCTGAAAAGCAATCGCTTAATTACGTTTAAGCATTTCACTACTGATTTCCCCATTTCCTAAAGCGTCCCAAACTCTTTAGATTTTAAGATCCTTAACAGCGCAACTTCATTACATTTTATTTCATTGTAAGTCTGTGACATGACTTTACCTAATGCTCAGCTTTGTGGACTTTGCTGGAAAACTTTTTCTTTTTTTTTATTACCAAGCATATATAATCAAATTTCAATCACTCATTCTTCATTAAAAATAAATTCAGTTCTGCTCTTTCCTTTGAATGTTCTGGTAAAGAGTTCAGTTTCTTAGTCATTATGTTGAAACAGACAGGCACTAATTCAAGCAACGTGGGCTGAACCAATATATGAAGATTGAGATGAGGGGTAAGAATTAAGATCAAACTACTGGTTAGATACCTAAACTCATTAGGGTACGATTCCCCTAAAAAAAAAAAAAACTACCATAACAGGATAGGAATAAGAAAAAAATGCGATTGTCTGTAGACAGCATAAAAATTTACAGCGTTTATTACAATTCTAAATACACATAATGACTATTCTGAAAAAAATATTGTAAATAAATGAATTCCACTAGGTTTCATGAGAGGTGCAGGAGAATAAAGAAATTACCATTAAGCAATATAATATGTTATGAAGATTAATAGTGTAAAAGAGAGGAAACCAAGGGGGGGTCTGAAAAATTGATTTAGGGTCCCTGGGTTGTCATGCAGGAAAAACATTGTAATTGGGAACCATAAGTTTCTGGCCCGCTACAACCGTGTGGCATGCCCACACTGGCGCCCGCTACAACCGTGGCATGCCCACACTGGCGCCCGCTACAACCGTGGCATGCCCACACTGGCGCCCACTACAACCGTGTGGTATGACCACTGTGGCGTGCCCACACTGGCACCCGCTACAACCGTGTGGCGTGCCCACACAGGCGCCCGCTACAACCGTGTGGCGTGCCCACACTGGCATGTCCACACTGGCGCACGCTACAACCGTGTGGCGTGCCCACTGTGGCGCACGCTACAAAACTAGCTGCTTAATCAAAGCATAGACCTATATATACACAATATGGGTAAATTGGATAGATCTGGGCTGTTCTGTTCAAAGACTGCACATACCGTCAGATCAATTATAGGACCTATAATAAATATACATTGAGAAAAAGAGGCATAAGGACCTGGCCTTAGTAGTTTGAAATCTAAAAGATAATAAAGGTTTTCTAATAACCAGTTTGGCTAGTTCATCATACACTCTTTTAAATGTGTCAGGATTAGGGGTTTACACAAGCATCGCTCATAACTCCCCCTCCATTCTCAACAGCACAAGAATGGAGCAATAACAGAAATTGGTGATCCATAGTGAGAAGTTTACATTGTTGCTGTATTCCAACTTCATACTGCAATCTCTCTCAATAGAAGGTACCCAATTCCTGTGTGAAGGCAGGCTTAAGCATGCCATGCTCATTACAGCTCACCATTACCCTAAGAATATACAGAACGTACATCCTAATATAAAGTCTCTTACTGCATCAGCATTAAACCATCATTTTCATTACTACAAATGGAAGGTCTGTTAAGGCACTATGCAAAGCACAATACACAGCAAAGCAGCTTTCAGACTAGTTAATGAACGTATCTAAAGCTCTTCTGAAGTGAGGCTCGCTGAAGCATAGTTAATTTGACCTATGTGTAAGTATCCAAACTGAGCACAGAACAGGGGAATTTCAGTATTAGACATTTAAATCCGATTTATTAGTGATCTGTATGTGTCACCATTTTCAATAATAAATCTTGCTTATTGTTAACTGGGAGAGCTGCCGTTACTTTCTCTGTATGGATTAAATGGATTGTTGCAGGTCTGCTCTTTATGTAGCTTAGCAAATAGCGACCTACTCCTATTTATACAATGTTTTTCCTTTGTCCGCTATGTAATTTTTTAGTATAGCCATGAACCTAAATGATAAATCCCCGCCTACTGTACCAAGGTCTCACCTCCAAGCTGTTGTATTGTGAGATTAACATCTTTATAGAACCAACGTAACATCCTGCAACAGAGCTATTAACCATCAACTTCTTAATATTTAGACTATTACAAATCAAAAACTGAACAAAAAAGCTAAAACAAAAAATGGTCAGTGTGCCTTCAAGTTGCCTTGTTTCATTTCCTTTACAGAAGACGTCCATAGACGTTGTGTGGGTAGATTAACACACCACCTGCAAGATATGAATGCTATTTATTTTTAAGTACTTAGGTGGGTCAATGAATTTAAAAAAAGAGCATAATTTAACAGAGTAGTGGGAACATACTAACAGAACACTTTTCTTCCCAGCTGGGAATTAAATTTACATTAAATCTATGCGCTCGTCTCACAAGGCATCTGTGGACAGAAATGTTATTATAGGAAGTAATGCCAACCATTAGCAAGCAATCAATGCCCGAGTACAAGAAAGCGAGGGAGGGGGAAGCAGACCATCAATAGCTCCCGGTTTGCTTTTTTTTTTTTAGCAATGAATCACAATTAGCAATAATCAATAACTACGGCAGTTATTGATCACCCACTGATTAAGTCTGCAGGATTTCAGAACACACATATTTATGCTGTGACAGGCTGCAAGAAACAGCCTCTACCCAGTGAAGACAAGTAAGGCATACACAACTATTGTTCTACTTGTAAACCAGACCTGTCATTTTTTGGGAAGAAGCAGGCAGTTAACCCAGCTACAGAAACTTAATTGGATCTCTTCTCACTTATCCTCTTTAATGTGGCAGATATCAGTTGCACACTTTCCTCTGCCAGGGAGAGGAGAACGTGAACACAAAGCCTTGAAAAAAGGATTGGGCCATAGTCATTTAAAGGCAGGAATCGGTTTTGTTTTTACCAGGCCTTTTTAATTGCTGTTAGAGGAGGGGAATATCACAAATGATTTAATATTCTAGCAATAAGTATAAGGCACTTAAATGCACCTACACTTTCAGCAAAGCTAGACATACACATAACAATATGATTGTTTTTTTCATTAAATTATTAAATATTTGATGTGTGGGGGTGACAGGCTCAATGAAAATGCAGATGGACAAAGTTAAAAGGATCAGACTGGAGCTGGCCTGGTCAGAAGAAGACATATTGATCCCTTTGCCGTTAATAATGTGCAATTTGATTGCTTCAAAAAGGATAAAACTCAGCATTTCAGCATAACCATTTTTTAATTAAAAGAACGTACATTCAAATCAAAATGTTAATGCTGAGAAAAAAAAAAAAAAAGTAGGAGAAAACCTGAATCATCCAAGAAAACATGACCTTCAGGAATACGGATCACGGTGCAGGGAGTGTGTAGGCTGCAGAGTCGGCTGCTCCAAATACTGTTGCAGAAAACTGCAGAGACTTATAGGTACAATGCATCATGGGAGGATCAGGTATGGTGAATCATTCACATATATTACAGTGCATTTGCATGGTATTAGAGAAAAAGTGCTCAACAAGCTTGGCATCAAAAATCAAAGTTTATAAAGAAAAAAAAAAATTTCATATAAACAATTCAAGAAAGTGGGAAAAAACAATACATGCAATACAAGAATTGAAAGCTATGTAAAATACTGCCATTGAATAGGGGTGCTAGCTTTAGAAATGGGAGAGAAAGTAGTATGAAGGTTTGGAGTTCCCTAAGAAACAGAGCAGTTCCTATACTACATGTAATTGAAGATGTAAACCATGATATCTATTTCAGCTCAACCTAATGTCCTCTTCTATTGGGTATGTTAGGCTTAGATGGGCCGACTGAAATGGTCTTACGGACAAGCTACTGTGCATAGGAAAGAACTTTAGCTGAAAGTTGCCAACACAAGGTCTGTGAAAGACTATTTCAGAAGTCACAAAAAGTACTATATTATTGTGCGTCACCATCTGTTCTTATCAATACCTTCACCCACCACAAAGTCCTAGCTTTACCTCACTGATCAGTCCCCTGAGATGGATCCGTTCACTAAATGATCTTTTATTACCATACAACATTAAACCAGTAGAATAGATCTGTGTTTCTCAACTCTTTTCCACAATGTTGCAGCCAGCAGGTAATGCTATTTGAGAATCTTGGGAAAGGGGAACATATTTGTAACAATATTGCAGCATAATTAAAGAATCATATATTTTTCTGTGCTGTTCTGGTATTCAAACATAAGATCAATAAAATGTACTAAAAATATCAATGCAAATACTTCCTATTTACTTGAGCACAGTTGAAATTGTGGTCTGTCAGTGTTTCAGGATAGGGGTTTAGATGCTACCCTGTCACTATTTAAAGAACATGTTACAGTAATTGATGAAATAGTGTAACAGATATGAGATAATCCCTGCTACAATGGTGGTAAACTGCAAAAGAAAAATGGTAGTAAACTGTATTTAGAGGATACTGGAAAATAGAGAGGACTCACATGCATCGGATTGAGACATTGCCTAGACATCCTGGCTTTTGCCTGACTAAGCGAGTGTCCTTTTCGCTAGTTTCACCTTTTATTGTAATTTATTTTGACTGGACCTTTAAAGGGTGCTGACCAGCAGTGGAGCAGTTGAGAGGTCTATTTTCTGCTGGTCTTTGCTAGCCCATCAGATAAAAATTTCATGCTTCCTTCCGGTTAGTTTCATTGAAACATCTTACAAAACCACCAAACATGATTAATTTTTAATGCTAAAATCTTCTGACATAATGATGCATGAAACAATTTTATGTTATCTTCACAGAGTCTGCCTGCTCACCACAGGGCATCCCAGCAACAGGCACAGCTGCCCCTGCTGCCGGGTACCACAACGAGCCTCAATAGATAGCCCCCGGAACAATAAAGCAAAATACAAGAGACTTGACCCCAAGTCACATACTGTCAGGATGACCTTCAGTACAGCAATGTTATGATCTCTGCTAAGAATGTGATGAGCTTTGCTCAGCAGACAGGTCCTGGAGGATTTTATATCCAGAGATTGAAATTTGCAATCTGCTATTGGTAAAAGCGTTTACCAAATGACACAGCTTGAACTAGCACAGAGGTCAAAAAAGAAGAAGCAGATAACATTTTAAGAATACAATGAAGGGGAAGGTTTTCCTCCTGGGATATAGGGGGTCTCATATTACCGGACATATAACAGGACAAAGTGGTACATTCTTACAAAGATGACCTCAACTAAGGACTCAACTCAAAGGCATCATTACTGCTTCTATAGAACATGGAGAATGGAGCTTTCTATCCCTATACATAGGTTTTCAGAAAGTACCCTGAAAGACACATTGATTGTACTATACACACCAATATGGAATACTTTACCATTGGCCCAACACACACAAATAAATCCAGAAACTAGATGGGTTACACAGAGCTGGCTAGCGATATCATCTGTGTACTTCCAGAGAACAGTATTTTTAATAATTGTGACTCAATGAATTGAAAACCAGAGTAATACTAAGAGGTCAAAGAAAATTCATGTAATTATCTCTACTCCACACATTTATGTTATAAGCTAGGTAACTAAAAAGTAATTGTTACAGCCATCTACACAGATGGGATACCAAAAACTGCAAACCATGATTTGTCTACTATCAGGGATAAACCCCACTAGCTACTTCCTGATTTAATATCTTATCATATATTCCAACCGTCATACAATATATCACCTCTATTTTGTCAGGAAACCGCTCCTGAACCCCTTTATCTGTCAATACAAAGTTTTTACCTTTGGTAACTTTTTTCAAATATATCCCAGAGACATAACTTCCCCTTCAATAAACCGGTCATAACTTCTCGCACATTTAAGTACCATATATGATGGGTTTACAACAATATCAGATCTCATCCCAAAATACATGTGACTACTACTGTTCCCTGTATAGTTGGTATTATGTTGTAAAACCCGTGTGTGGTTTTTGCCCCTCAGTACGGAGTGGGGCATGGATTTCTCAAAATATGAATGCATTTCTTTGAGGTTACTATTTCTAAATACCTGCCTAGAGAGCCTTCAGATTTTGTCTTCTGTCTCCAAGATTCTCACCTAGGCATATGGCTCTCCCTGATTCACACCTAGTGGTTACTTTGTGTTTACAATACCTATTGAAAGGAAGTCAATTAGGAAGTGGAATACATGATCAAAAACAATGGATGTCTGCAATTTGCATATCTTAAGTTAGTTTCCTCCCAGAGTGCCCTCTGAACCTAATTACCTCCCACTAGGCTACTTGATCAAATGTGTTAAAAAGGAAACAAACTTATCTGAGGGGACAATCATGTTCACTTCTATTTATCACTGTAATATTTTATTTGGGCCCTGACATTTAATATTCTATTTCATCATAGCATCTTTTATGTCCTCATTCTGACATCTACTCACTCCTAGATACTTACCTTTATAATGAAACAATATTTCTATGTAGGAAAATATTTAGTCAAACCAAAAACATGTCTATAAAGGGATCTTGTTTCTAACACAAATACCATCAAAGATAATGATGTACAATCCCCTAGCTAACCACTGCATTTATACACTATATTTTACATGCAGATTATATTGCTATGTATTAAAATTCATAAGCATATATTGCACCATTGTACTAAAGACAGTCTAATTTCACAAAGATGAGATGGAACCCCACGTACCAAGGCGCTGAGAAGGATTAACAAAAAAAAAAAAAGACTCAACATGAATTTCTTATTACACGGGACAGCTTAAGTTGCCAATACACAGGCATGGTCAGCTGCTTAATAGGTAATACAAGACATGTGAGCAAATAGCATGGATCAAACAGAGCACCACACAGACATCTGAACTTTCAGTGGTCCGATATGACCATACCTGCTGTAACTTGTGGCCAATTACTTCTATATGGACACTTTCACTTTACTTTTATTCTCCAGGAATCTACAAATACATTTTGAGATGTGAATAAATAAAGCCATACCTTATGGTGTACAGCACATCATAAAGCATACATATAACATTTACAAGCTATAATACAACCTATTAAACCACTTTACACAGACCAATCTGATATACTCACACTGAGTTTTATATTGGACGACATGATGAATTTAAAATGTAAAATATTTTTTTCCTTTTCCTATTATGTCATCTTTCCAGATCAAAGAGGAGCTCATCAAAATAAAAACAGCATAATGGAGGATACAAAGGGAACTAATAGATGTTAGAGGCTTTTTTGTGTTATGCACCTATCAAAATGTCAATTCCTTTACCAACTAAGTGAATCTTTAATTTACTGCAGCCGCATAACTCTTATTGATTATTGAACATACATTTGAGTGTTTTTCTTTTGGCAGAAATGTGTAACCACACGTGATATTGCAGAATCGCCTTCTCCAGATTAGGTCTTATTTGTGCGTTTTGTGAATATACAAAGGTTACGCCAATCTTTGCCTGTAGCCAGTCTTCATTTAACTTTACCATAGTAGAAAGTGCATCCTGCATACATTAACAGTGTACACAATCCCTCACTTAAGGGAAAATAAGTGGCCAACTAACTGACTTAAAGCTGGGTACACACTCCAGAATTTTCGACCAACTTTTTATGCCGAGTGATTTTACATGCGATCGATGGTCCGATCGCTCAGTCCATGGACTGCATACACACTAGCCTTGTTTATGACGATAAAGGGAAGAGCGGACGTCCCTTTAGCAACTTTTTACAGCCATGTTGTCGTGAGCAATGACTGTAATTTCGTACTCACTGTTGTGGATTGGTCGGAAGTTTATACACACTGCACAGTGGAAAAGAGATTGGAACGAAAATATTAAACAGTACGACCAACCAAATGAGGCGACAATCGTCCATTTGGGAAGACTTTCGACCATTGTGTCACTGCACACACTGACCCGACTTTTGAACAAGCGGTCGTATGTCGGCTGATTTAGCCGATTATTGGATGAAAACTGTGTAGTGTGTACTCAGCTTAAATCTTGCCTGTAATTCAGGACTAATTGATGGAGTACAAACCATAACATTTTAAATTTACATTTAAAGAAAAAACAAAGAAACTTGTCTGACAATATACATGAAAGGTTGTTTATTATTAAGGTAAATATTGTACATAAAATGAATATAGTGTTTACTCTTAAGTAAATGCATCTATCATGCTCTCACTGACTCCTCTATATCAGATTGCCATGTTAGGATGGAGGAGCTTCTGAGTAACTTACAGCTTGGACTTATTGACCTGCATCAGGTATCCTATCAGAACACTGTCCTAAAGATGCGGTCTGCAATGGAGTGGGGGAGGAAATACTTTATCTGAACATCATAACTTTGATGTTTAGTGGTCCTTTATTAGTAGTAGTTTTTTTCATAAGACTTTAACTCTTCAGAAAATACCATCAGTTTCATTATAAACCAAGACAAGAATGGACACCAGCATCCGTAATGTGGCACAATATCAGAAAATAACACTTTTTATTTATGTATTAACGAATTGCCACACCTTTCTGAAAAATTGGCCATCATGTGGGCAGCACGGTGGCTAAGTGGTTAGTACTTCTGCCTCACAGCACCATGGCCTTATCTGTGTGGAGTTTGTATGTTCTCCCCGTGTTTGCGTTGGTTTCCTCCGGGTGCTCTGGTTTCCTCCCACACTCTAAAAACATACTAGCAGGTTAATTGGCTACCATCAAAATTGACCCTAGTCTCTCTCTCTCTCTGTGTGTCTGTCTATGTGTCTCTGTGTGTGTGCTAGAGAATTTAGACTGTAACTACTGGGGCAGGGACTGATGTGAAAGAGATCTCTGCACAGCACTGCGGAATCAGTGGCGCTATATAAATAAATGGTGATGACGATGAGAGCTAATATGTAATTTTTTCAATTCATACAACATTTGCAGAGGGGACAGCTGTTGGGAACATTTTACATAACTTGTCGGGTTATAGTACCAACGGCAATATACTTTGTACTACATCCCTTTAATCAGTGTGGATATTGGGCATGGGATCTTCTGTCATGCATCTTCATCAGGTGGCGGCCCCAGATCCAATTCCCATTGTAATTAAGGTCTACGGTGGGGGTCAGATGTTATGACTGGGAGCATATTATAAATTATGGAAATCATACACCATCCGAGGGGAGCATGTAAACACAAATTTTGAACGGGGTAAGTGGGAGGGAAAGGTCTTGAGTTGGAAAAAAGTGGGCAACGTGCCTAAATTGAAAGTAATGAAAGTGCATTGGGTCCAGCAAGGTGAATTTTTGTTTGATGACAATCTTGCATTGTCAGTAAGATGAGCTATACATTTAATACCCATGCTGAACCCTCGGGCAATAAAGAGATCATGCTCTGCCCCTGTTATTGTTAGTTCTCGTTGCATAGGGGTTGTGTCACCCATGACCTTCTGATGCTGTACCAGGTCTTCTGCTGCAGCACTACAAGAAAGTCCACCAATCACAGTGGGCAGTGATTGGTGGGTTTTCTTGTAAACTCTCAAATGCAGGGAGAATGGGACTTGCCCTTCACAGTTTTGGGATGCATGTAGAGAGCCCTTAGAAGATCACAAACAAAAAAAGAAGTATCAAACACTAAATCAGAGAACCTGGGAGGTGAGTGTATTTGATTTTAACTGCATTTTAATGGTGTTTAAAGAATATTGGTCAGTGTAGGACCTGTATATAATGAGGTGCCCTTGACGCTTGGATGAAGGCTTAAATGTTTTGATCAAAATATGAAGTAATACCTCATGTTTTCATTTTGCTAGATACACACAGATATTCAGTGTTAAGGATAAGCACTTTTTGTTTTGACAAATTCTAAATAGCGGCTTTAGGGACACATAAATCAAATCTTGTAAAGTACATACATTCGGCATCCCTATACTTGGGAGATCTAGCAGGGACATACCCAGTGTCCAACACCAAACTAAAATAAAGCTTTAATTTTAAATATTTAATCCAATTTAAAAAGCCTGTTCTCCACACACCATGTGAATTGTGTATGTTTCCCTATGTTGATTCCCTCCTTGTGCTCTGATTTCCTCCCACAGTTCCATAGCTTAGAGACAGGATCATTTGCTGCTGACACAATGGACCCTAGTGTGTGTAGAGAATTTAGACTGGAAGTTTCAATGTGACAGAAATTGACGTGAATGAATGACTGATTAAATATTCTCTGCAAAGTGCAGCATAATACGGTAATAAAAATAATTGTTAATATCTAAATATTATTCTGTCATTTACCCATAAAGTACTTCTCGTTAAGGGCTAAATCTATACAAATTCTCGGAGGCAATGGTACATAATACACCCCTCCTTTAAAAACCAGGAACCTTATCAAGCGTACAATTCTCTAATGACAGCATTTGAGATCTGTGTTTATGTAATAGAAGTTATGATTACTCTCATACACACACACTTCCCATTTGTAGCATATGTATGTCAACATTGAAAGAAGCACGACATGCAGAAGAGATGCACAGGAACACAGTGTACACAGTGCTTAAGACGTCATGACTGGATTAGAAAGCTGGCAGGTTATTTGCAAGCACTCTTATGTACGGATACAACATTTATGCCTGAGGGCGAGTGGTTAAGCATTTAACACTTAGATAAAGATGTTGCACAAAACTAGAGAAATCCCTTTAAATAAGGACATAATAAAATTACATTTTTTTTAAGCACATTTTGTACCTCTAACATGAAACTGAAGGTTCTCCTATAACTCACTTATTGTCCTTTTATAAAATCACCGTGGGGGAGATTAAAATGGCTGCAGCTACAACTAGGAAAAAGGGGTCTATGCTATGCTAATCAATCTGGAAGCTGCTCATATGATAGCAGAGGAAGGATGGAGCTTGTGGTTTAATGCTCCAAAGCCTCATTGCTCACTATATCATATGTCATGTGACTGTGGTTGCCACTGCAAATCATTAATAGCGGCATCAATCAAAACCCTAATGAAAAATTAACAACTCCATGGTTCTTCTTACAGATAACAAGAATGATTTAGGTCGTCCACTCTATTTTCTCATTCAAAACTAATCATCCAAAAGTATTTCAAGCTTGGTTTACCAAGCCCAGACCACCTTCATTACCTGTATAGGAGCTGCCAATTAGAGCAGAGATAATAAAGCGTTCTTCTCAGTCGGTTCCCAGCAACAACAGACAGGATGACATAGGCGGTCCATCCTGTAACAGATTTCGTTCTACTGCCGCAATATCTACACATTGGGTATACCTTGTAGAGGCCAAATTTCAATAGGTGGGCACACTTGCTCCCAGGTTCCAATCATGTGATCCACTGGCTTATAGGAATCTCCCAGTAAGTAACTACATTAAATAATCTAGAAAACACTGTGCACTGTCTAAATCATTTTTGTGAGTATATGCCTGTTTTAATGAACACTGGCCTCAACCTAACGGCCACCATTACTGATATTACTTTTGGCTCTAGCGCATTATTTTTACTTCTGTTTTGGATCTAGTGCTAAAGTGTATTTCATATAAATATACATATAAAGGAACAAGAAAATTGATTTAAGGTGTCCACTACTGTCTTGAGAGAAATAGGGCAAACTGGATCTAGCCAGGAAAAAAAGAAGAGGAAGGCCCAAATGCCCAACTGCACAAGAGGATAAGTACATCAGTTCACAGTCTGAGAAATAGACGCCTTACAGGTTCGGAATTGTCAGCTTCCTAAAATACTACTTACCAAATACCATAGTCATCAGCAACAGTAAAGAGAAGACTGGTATGCTGGCCTTATAGGCAGAGTGAACACAGGCATTGGATGACTGCAAAAGAGTATTATGAGGAGTCCAAGTTTGAGGTGACTGGTTTGAAGAGGAGAACATATCAGGACATACAGCAAACTAAATTATCCTGAGGAAGTGCTTGATACCTTCTGGCAAGCATGGCGGAGGAAACGTAGCGGAATGGTTCTGTTCTGGTGTTGGTAACGTGGGAGATTTACATAGAGTGCAAGAAATATTTAACCAGTAAGGTTATCACTGTATTTTACAATGTCATGCCACCCCCTGTGGCCAGCGCTAGGTGCAAAACTTCAGCATGCAGCAGGACAACGATCCTAAGCAATGCAAAAAAAGATTACAGTCTTTAGTGAGAAGAGCTACAGATGTTGTGGGTACAAATGTATTCTAATAACTTCAAAAAATAACAGCGAGATGGCAGAATCTTTGGTGAACGTAGTTTGTTGAATAGACAATTGTCAATGTATTGACTATAACTTCAGTTCAATTGAATGGTACTATAATATATTTAAAAAAAAAACAAAAAACAAGACATTTCTTAAGGATTCTATATTTTTGCACGCTGGTTTATGAACATTTTATGTTCTGAATTCTAGTTTTCATATCTACTGCCTAACTTCTCTTCTGCATTCAATAGTTGCACTGCTATGTTGTACATCTGCACAATGCCACTTCTTTATGTAATTTCCAGCAGCTGTTATACAAGGACAAGTGCACTTCCATTGCTTGCATATCCTGCATATAGGTTTTTTTTACACAGATTTGTAGCACTATGGGTGGCTTCATTCTTGAATTCTACCCTGGGCCCCTTCTACTGTACAGCAGACTTTGGTTCTGCCACTTAAAGGGGAATTCAATTCTCCACATTGCTCTAAAGGTCCACGCGGGATGCGCACAATTACTGTTAGTGCGGTAATTGCTGCGTGTTTACGTCTGTTACTACAATAATTTCAACACAGTTTTTTGCTTGCAGCTCCCTGAGGCGCAAGCACAAATCCGCATTTAAATTTCCATACTAATGGTGATTCATTATCATCATTTAGTTATATAGCACCAGCAAGATCCGTAGCGCTTTACAGCTAGGAACAAAAACAGTAATAAAACGATACTGGGTAATACAATTTGCTTTCTTAACAGCTACAATTAGAACTTTAGCTGTCTTACCAAAATTAAAGGTTCATAGAGCCACACACACTTGCATAGAGGTATTGTTAGTTACATAATGACTTCTATCAGTGTCATTTACATCAATCATATGTTTGTTTCACAGCGAAAAAGTGGAAACATGGGTGAAATGTTTGGAGTCTCTAAAACAATTTATCCCACAAGAATATCAGAAAAAAAGCAATGCTACACATTAAAGAACTCCAGCAAATTTTATGATTGCGTTTAACTGGGGACAAAGCACTTTTTTTTATTATCAATTTTCATATCCTGCACATCAGTGTCTTCAGTTTTAAAGTGGGCAGGGACAAAACAGCCTGCAGCTAAATAGATCAGTGGATTACTTGCCACAACCACAGAGTATTTCAGGAGACGAGTGCTTATCTGGTAAGAGGTGGTGACCTTTCCACTCGAGTAATTATGCTAGGGAGGACAGTACTGCATGTAACAGGCAGTTTCAGGATATGAGGAGGATAATGGAGGCAAACGGGAAGCCATAGTCTGATAGTTAGGATTGTGGAAGAAAGTGAGTCCCCTAAGTGCAAAGAGTAGTGACTGTGGTGTCAAATACCCACATAAATTAACTAAATTTCATACATCAAACCTGTATTTTAGATATCATTTCCCCTGTCCCCACCTGGCAGAGCTGTCAGTTACCATATCTGGGACCCTTGGGGTTCCTGAGAAACTTAAGTGCTCCCACAAGTAACGGTCATTTCTACAGGGCTTCACACAATAGGGAATTTTGGATTAATTAAATACTCTGTGCAAATTTTTGATATCGCTGGTCGGAGGTATCGATGGTAATCGTATCACCGATGCTAAAAAATGCGACAGGCTTTATTCCTAAGTGCAGACTTAGCCTGCAGGGTCCAGATATTGCCGCTTTAAATTAACCTTCATCTAAGTCGCGCTGACGTGAAAGTGAAGTTCCGAAGTCCTGTGTCTTCAGAATCACTGCCAGTCAGCACGCCGCTTCCATCGGAGATGTGGACCTTCGGTTTTCAGGTAAGTCTTTATTATCTATTCATTTTTCTCACATTCCGTTTGTTTTTTTTAAGGAATAAAGCCTGTCGAATTTTTCAGCACCATACCCAACCCGGAGGTATACCTATAATGCTGTTCTGAGGTTATCACTGAAGCATAAATATCATACTTACCAACCTTTTTAAAGTTTTTTCCGGGAGATCCCAGGCAGGGGGCGTGGAATTGCGTCATTTCGGCCGCGCCCCCGCAACACAATGACGACGTTCGGGGGGGGGGGTCAGGGCCAAAATGACGCGATTGACCGTGGAATTGCGGCATTTTGACAGCAAGAGAGATATTTGCCTACTCTACCCGAATTTCGGGAGTCTCCCGGACATTCCGGGAGAGTTAGCAAGTATGATAAATATATATTCGCAATAGCATGATTTAATAGAAAATCTTGTCTGTAAATGACAGACAAGTTCGACTGCAATTCCCATTCACATAAATGTCCACTGTGTCTGCAAAGCAGCAATAACAGTGGCTAGGATATAACAGTGCTCGTTAGAAGATTTGTGAGATTTTACACTTATTAAACTGCTGCACAGCTACATTCCATGCAGAGAGTGTAGCTCTCCGCCGGCATTAATACTAAGAACTTACTATCTGCCAAATGGGAATGCATAATGAGATAAAAAGTAGCTGTATGTAATTCTCCCTCACTTCCTTTCATGTGGCTCCTTGTTTCACAGAGAGCAGGACAATGTAAATTCTGGTCAGCCGTCCTCAGCTTCATTGGTTGATGCACATACACAGCTTTCAGTCAGCCAATCCCAGTGTAGGAGAGGAACCAACCACTATTTAAACAATCCTGATCCAGGGCGACAATTGCTCCTAACAGAAAGTAAACCATAACTAGCTAGTAATCTCAGGCAGGAAAGTATTTTATTTTTTGTACCCATTAGTAGTTAGTATTAACATAGGAGTTTGTCTTTTATACACAAACTTAGTCATAGTTGGTGATGAAACATAAAAATGTATAGCTTCAGACTGCATGAACACATCTAAAGAGAAACTGCAACACTATGTGAACATTGCACTGCCCTATGTATATTTTAAGAGTTGTATTATACAGAAAGCAATGAGCTGTGTGTTTTCCCTGTGCACTGAAATTAATGGCCTAAAAAGCACAAAAGCATTCCAACTGGATTCACACGTGGTGACATTTATGCTTCTATCTGCAGTACTGTTGCTAAGCAAAGTTCAAGGACAATCTACAATACATGCTTCAATCCAAATAGGTGGGGCTGTTTTCTTGCTTTACTTGCCGTTTGCTCAATAGATATACAGCAAAAGTGATCAATAAGATGGCTCAGGAAGGTAACTCTATACTGACAGCACTGAAGCAAAACATATTAATGTATATGCATTCAAGCAAAGACCCTGTAATCCTCAAGGACATGTCCTGCTAAATGTATTTTTGGGTCAGTCTCAGGTGTGCTCATTTTTTCAGCACAGCAATCAGACTTTTACTACATTGCTTAAAAGATACTAAAATCTAAATATACACACAATCAACACATAAGCACACTAATATGCACAACACATTCATATACAAAAAAAGTGAAAAGTTCTCTTAACGGTGTCTACCACCCTGGTTTTATGTTCTCGCACTGTGCAGACTGTTAGCAAACCTAAGGGGTTTGCATCAGCCAAATCTTTACACGGTCAGATTTTCATATATCTGGACCCTGAGCATGCCTCCTCCAATGATGTCAATGCCATCCCTTGCCACTAGGTCATACCACCAAGTTACTGTATTGGAAGATTACCAAAAAATAAATAAACAGGAGTGTTTTGGGAGCAGATATTACTGTAGATTTTACATAGCACCACGGTACTTCACTACACCGGACAGTGGTGAAAACAGAGCATAGCTTCAAAAGGGACATACTAAGTAAACTAAATAAATATATACATGAAAACAAAGGGTATGGAGGACCCTGGGTATAGCTGGTGTACATGTCAGCTGCCATTTAGGTGCAGGAGTGTAGGAATCTGAATATTGAGGAGAAAAATCAGATCATATTCTCAAGGAAATAGAAATTTATATATATATATATATATATATATATATATATATATATATATATATATATATATATATATATAAAGTGTCAAGCAAATCTATTTTAATTGGGTTTAGAAAAACAACCTCTCTAGCTCAATGCCTAAGTGTCATCCTTGACTCAGAACTATCCTCTGTTCCCCACATCCAATCTGTCTCCAAATCTCGTTACATACATCTAAGAAGCATCTCCAGGATAGGCACTCAAACAAGTCACTGCAAAAACACTCATTTTCTCACACTGACTATTACAATTCCCTTTTTAATGGTCTTCCCCTAACAAGACTTTCACCCCTAAAATCTATTTTGAATGCGGAGGCTAGACTACTTTTCCTTGCACTGCTGTTCACTGTCAGTTTTTACACTGGATGCCCGTACATTACCAAATCCAATATAAAATACTTATATTAACGTACAAATCCATTAACAGAAGAACTGCACCAACCTACATTACTTCTCTTGTCTAAAAATGCCTCTCAACACAACCCCACCACCCAAGATATGCTCCTTTCATCTGCCCTCATCACTTGCTCCCATTCCCGGATACAGGACTTTTTTCAGGCTGAAACCAAGCTGTGGAATTTCCTCCTTTGTACCACAACCCTTTCCCCTAGCCTGTAAACATTACAGTTTTCTCTGATAACGTACCTCTTTAGGTAAATAACCTACCTAAGCTATTCTACCCGATTACTATCCCTCTACACAGTTCACATAAAAGAGAAGGAATTATCGGTAAGTAAAATTCATGATAGCCATTACAATGGGATGTGCCCAAGCAATAGTAATAGGGAGGGAATCAGACACCAGAGCAGCCATGTAGCTGCATAATGGAAGACAATTTTATCAAACAGCCATGTGGGAAAAAGGTCTCCCAAACTGTGCATCAGCAGCTGACATAACGTCCAGTTTATAATGTCTGGTGAAGATATGAATAGATGACCGTCCCGCCCCCGTTGAAGTTGCCACTGCTTTTGTTGAGGGAGCATTCAGGATTTCTGGCACTTTACATCCGTTTCTCTTGCATGTCTTTGTAAGGATTCTCCGATCCATCTTGCAGTGGTCCGTCTGTCTGCAGCAGACCTAAATCCCTCTGTTCTGGACAAATATGTGGAGATTATTCTGACTAAACTGATAACAAGACGAGCACCTAGAATACATCATTAGACTATTTTATACCGAGCATCTGCTGTCCATGGATGGAGCCAGAGAGCTCTTCTAGCTACCGTCACTTAAGTCATAGTTCTGGCTGAAAAGGTAATGGTACCCAGTGATGCCTCGCAGAGGAATTCTATTCCACTCTGCACAACGTCAATGCTTTTCAGCAAATATTGTCTACTAATATTTTCCTGGACATCTGTGTGAAGAGTCTCACCCCATCACCTGTGTGCTCAAGCCACTCAAGAAATAGCAACCCCTGATTTTACCCTTGAAATCATTTCACTATTAGAAGAAAATAGTACACCAGTTTCCTTTCAGCAAAACCATAAACAGGTTCGGTGTATGAACTTATTTATCACTATACTGTGCTGTTGAGAGACATTGCTCCTTCAACTATCTCTTACACAGTCAGATGAGTGCACATGTCCCTACCTCCAACAAGATAAACACACCTACCATTTGGATAGTCTGTTTGGCTACAAGTGATTCTACATTCTATGGAGCCTACACATGTGCAAAACATTGGTTCTCGTTATTAGAACCAGTCAAGTAAAATTGTATCAAAACAGGCTATGCTGAACACAAAATAGACAATTATTTAGCTTTCATCTCATATTCTCTAATTATATACCTAAACTGGTTAGATGCCCTGGATATCTCCAAAAACTCCTTAGGGACTTTGGGAGTAGAGAAGCCCCAAACAAGATATGCTATTCAGTCACAAACATAAGGTTTACTACTACTACTTACATTTACTATAAAGCAATCTTTCTCAATAAGTTATTAGATGGGACTAGGTTGAACAGAGAAACTCTGGCTAGACATAAAAGAACACCAGCTATGTAGGTATCCCTATGAAAGTTGCCCTTTAAAACCGTCAATTTTCCATACACTAAAAAGCTGGAGCGCCTTATGGATCTTCCAAATGCAAGGACATATAACCATTAATCCCTCTCATTACACTTCAAACCTAGCTTTCCTCTAGGTCAAAAATCAACCAGTTAAAAAGTGTAAAAACGTCCAATAAATCAAGTGTTTTTACAAGTTAATTTATTTAAAAAAAAAAAAAAGGTAAATATTTCACTTACAAATCAATAGAACACTCTGTCCCCCACCACAGTAAGAGATGTACCAGGTTGAACAGGTAGAAGCGTAAACAAACGCTCTTCTACAGCCAAATGTAGACTTCAGCCTTTCCCAGTCTGGAGTATTTGCATTGCGTCACTGATTAGTTGCCGCTGCCTGTTCCATTTACTTGCATTAACTGCAAATTGAGGCAAGGAATAATTTGTGTGGTTACTGCATGAACATATTAAGGAAATTGTAATGTGATCCCCAAAAATGTGCCAAATAGGCTCAGTGGTGATGGAGTTAAAAAAATGTCTATTTTTGTCAACAAGTGTGTACAACTATATAAAAGCAAATTCTTCAAACTCTAAATTAGCATGATTCCATAGCTTGATTTGGATGATCCCATAAGATGTCTGCCCAGCAATCTTAGTAGTAGTTCAAAGCTAGAAGATGTTTTTTTGTAGGGGTGGAAAAACCATATACATAATTGATCAAAGTTCTGTCAGATGATGAAATCCATGCAGTGTAAAGGGTGAAGACTGTTGATTAGCAAAAAAAAAAATCAAACGGGTTTTTATCAATAATTATACCCGAATAGACTACTATATGTCAAAGGATGATTTGATCTCTTCCACCCTTAAGAAATTCACTGATTTTAACACCACCTGGTTTTCCTGGCTGGAATTCAAGCCCACAACAGATGGAGTCCCATGACTGAATATTTATTGGGACATTTTGGTGTGGTTACCATGATATCACCCTACTTTTCCTCATCTCATTTTACTGATGTCTCCAATCTCCTTGGACATTGCCCTTATAGGAGATGTTTGTGGTCCTCCTTCCTCCATCATTCCATATCACCCCACCATGGACCCTTTGTCTACCCTCTTCTCTCTAGATCTTCTTTCTCCATCATATGTATCCTCTTGTTTGTGTTCTACTGTAATTGATATATTTGAAAATAGAAAGCATTGTAATCTATGTGATATATTGTGACATTGCTGGATCTTTATCTAGTTATATACTTTCAATAAACAAAGTTTAAATCACACACTAAAAAAATAGAAAAGAAAAGCAAGAAAACTAATGTAATCAAGCGTTAAACTATAACGCTGTCACGCAGTAAACCTTCAACTATTGTAATTGACCCCAAAAAGGCAGAACTCAACATGACTTTGCAGACAGACTATTGTTGGACTTGGTCTGGACCACATTGAAGTATCCACAAGTACCATGCAGTACATTCCCTTGTTCCAGTTTTTGAGATGCACATGACTAGGGTCAGATCATCTTTTTGTATTCAATGTCCATTCCCTACTCATCCACGTCTTTCTGAAAAGATCGTTTAAGGAAAAATAACTCTGAACTTTAAGAAAAATAGCTGACCCTCCAACCCTAGTGCATATTTCTTATTCTGCTTTGAAATGGGTTGGGGTAAAACAACAAGCAGCCAGTCAGATCATTGGAATATTCACAGCAGCACAGATTATTATTTGTTGATCTTGTGGAATGCACTGGTATGTCAACATTTAGAGATTGGATGGAGGCAAGCAGAAAGCTACATACTGAATTTGTACTTTATCCTGACATTATATTAACTTCAACATGCAGAGCTTCATAGAGAAGATATTGTTAGCCGTTTAATGTTGACAGCGATCTCTTACTTTCAGACAGTACCAAGTATGGAGAACTAAAAAAAAATGTATTATATTGTGTAATAATTTATTATTAAGCTCCTGAAAGAATAACAAAATTATATATCAAGCTTTCATGTGTTTCAATATATGCAGATGAAGGTCTAATTATCATTTAAACAATCACACATCTCCATACTATAGGTAAAAATGTAAACCACACTCCCAGTTCTGCTCCTTTGTCACATACTGGAATTATTTGATGGCTCTAGTCCAAGTATCTCCCCATGTGTATGTGTGCTTCTGCAGAGAAGCAATGCTATCTTGGGGGAAGGAAAGAGTGCTATGGAGAGAGCAGGTTGGCAGCTCTCCTGGGGGTGCTATCTGACTCAGAAAGTTCCCAAGACAGCTGCAAAAGAAAGGTCCCCCTGCACAAATTGTTTAACCGCCTGCTTAAGTTAACACCCAAAATGTTTAACTTAGTATGGTACCCTAGGTAATTAAAGCTCTGCTCTTTATCTTTACATAATAAACCACACACAATAATTAATCAGAAGTTTGGGAACATATTTAAATTTAGGGGCTCAGATTATTCAACCATTGAAATCTTTGGAATTTGTTCCAATAAACCAGCGGTAAATTTAAGGTACTGTTGTTACAAGGCTCCAACATTTCTCAATCCCTGTGTTGCCGAATTGAGATCATATATAGCTTCATCTTTCCTTTTGTAGGATCAACTGACCAAAATGTCTTTATTTTTCACTTGTATTGGTCTCAAACTGGTTTTACTGCAGCTGGGGATGGGAGATTCACATTAGATACTGGGTTTGCAGATTCCATTGGTGTCCAACACTGATACCGGTTGTGATGTCATGGAAGTGACCCACATCCTGAGAAGAAAGTCTCCTGCAAATCTCCTTATTAAGCCCTGCTGTTACTCACTGTGATGATGTTTATTCTTTAACAATTAATTAGCGCAAATGCCCGACACAACCTCTAGAAAGGAGGATACCATCAAGTTGACAAGGAAAGGCTAATGTTCAATGAACTGAATATTTTGTAACCTTAAGTTACTCTCTGACACTGTAATGAAGACCATTAATTAATTCACTTCCAGATATAATAATGCCAGAGGTCTAAAAGGACTTCATACAGCCCTCTCTAAGTGTCATGCGAGAGAACGGAGCCAACATACTGTATATTATTAAAGACAATGCTCATCGTTCTATTTAGAGAATCATTCACCATTCCACATATTTTAAAAGTTTATTAAAAATGCTTACAGTTTTGCATATCCTGCTGTATAATCCATCAATATATCTGCAGCAGAATTATCTGTCCTCAGTGTCAGCTATCTATGTAATAATAGCTCCATGGTGCAATTGTCTGATCCAACCCTTACTATACTGTATGTGCCTGACAGAAACCTGGGATATTTAATCACACAATAATAAGGAACGGGGTGTGCTATCCATTACACAAGGACAATATTAATTTAATAACAGGATAGTGATCACTAGCAAAATGGTGTTGTGCCAACTAAATGTAATCAAGCAAACCAATCAATGGAAGGGAAATTATTTCTACCTATTTCCTCTAATAACAAAGCTGCCACTGTTTTAAACAGAAGGAGCGATATGTCAGGATATGAACAGGAACAAGTAAAAGAGCAAATCCTATGAACATGGCAAGCTATTATCCTTCAGCAAGATCATGTACACCAGACTTGCTACGCTAGACACAGGCAGAACATTTCACGGTATAGGCAACAGTATATACAAATCTCTTCTAGAACCACTCTTAATACATGTCAGCTATGTAGTCTCCTCCTGGCCAATTTTATGGAACCAACTGAATTCCCAGAAATGTTAAGCCTAGCAAGACCCTTTTTTTTTATATACCTCAGAAGTATGTTCACAGATTCAGAATTTAAGCTTTCTTTTAGCAATTCCCACATATTGGAGGCCACAAAAGCACTCCAATTAGTTAGTTACTCCCTCCGTGTTGCAATAGATGTTATCGCAGGCCTTGAAATTCCTTGCGTTGCTGGTGGGCAAGGAGGACGTCATAGATTTTATGGAGCTTTGAGTGTTGTCTTTACACCTATAACAGCTTATCCAGAAATGGTGGCCTCCTGTCATTTCCTTACTATTCAAAGGATGGAATGTGGGTAGGAATTAGGGTGTTAGAATATTTCTTAGGTTCTGAGCTCAATTAAAAATTATCCTTGGTTTGGGAGGTATGATTTCTTTTAGGACCTTGTCCAATTTCAAAATGTGCCAATGTCTTTCTATAACAGATTGTATAGTGTTAGAATGGATGGCTATTCTATTGTGTGATGAACACTGTATCGAGGTTGTTCTTTTGTTTCTGTTTGTATTCCAGGAGGTTATTTCTTTCCATTTTTGGAGACAATCTCAAATGCTGTATTGATTAATACTTCGGGGCAATTCCACAGTCACGAACTAACATTTGGAGAACACATCTCCGGATATTATTTTCAGTAACTTAGGAAGTTTTTCAAAGAGAAAAAAATAATGAAACATAAACCAAGGTGTTACGTAAAGATTCACTATGATGTCCAATAAATGTTAGACTATTTTGTGTTAATATTAACACTTGTTCAACATTATTGTTTTTGTGGTCGCAGACTAACATGAATTAGAAAGTGATATTAACTGCAAAAGAAAATGTTAAACTTCTATGGATCAAGAGGCACTTTCAAAATACGTTTAGTACCATGGCCTTTATTAAATGTTGAAAATTATTAAAACATGCGGCTTTGTTCAAATATGTATATGGCATCTTTCAGGAGGAAGTGAAAGTAAGTAGTCATGATCTAAAATTGTGAAAAAACAGTTTGTAAATTGGCCAACACTGCATTTACTAATTCTTTATTTTCAAGTTTAAAATTAATTTAAACTAGATTAAGTATATATGTATTCAATTAATTTATTGAAACAATATTGTTTTCACAGTGTTATAGAAAGAAAAGAAAAAATATAATATTAGTACAACAACTCTAGTAACTTGAGAACTTCTTTAACACAAAAATGTTCATTAACAAAATGATTTCCTATGCACTTCAAATTCATGTTAAAATGTGGACTTTATTTTGTTGTGCATCATCTGCCTCCAGGAATCCCCTGTGTGATCATGTGAAGTGGCATTCAACAGGCAGATCAAGAGAAGCGACAGTAAAGAGTACTGAGTAGTATTTAAAGAGGGAAGTGAAAGTATTTAAAGAGCTTGAAATGTTGCCCAAAATATTAGATCTTGTCCTATCTCTAAAATAACCAGACCTCCTTCTATTTCCACTGGTTTGATCACTGTGTATTTGTCATCACACCAGCTGATTGTAGCTCCTCTAATGCTCTTCTCTCATTAGGCGAAATACTACCCGGAAAAAAAATAAAAATAAAAAAAAAGTGTTCTTATAACTTCTTCCACCAATTTCTGGAACGTCTCCATGAAATAGCCTTTCATAAATGTAAGGGACAGATTTGTCTTTGGTTTTAAAACAGTGTAGGTGAAAATTTGTTATTTTCTAAGGTGTTGAGTTCAATCGGATGATGGAGATTTTTCCAGGCAAAGTTTTCGTAGCAATAGAGAGTGAAAGTAGCCATAATTGCCATGATGGCCAAGATATTTAGCATGCTAATCGCCCAACTGTGTTGGGTGCAATAAGATAATTCTGCACACAATAAGAAACTTATGAGCCTAAGCATATAGCGCTATATAGGAGCCACACACCCAATAGGGATTCATTTGGCTAAAATCAGTGAGCACCTCTTAGAGTACAATAGGAGTTGTCGCTGGTAACCAAGTCCTTGTACACTTTTTATTAGCAGCTCAGCCCATATAAGCTAATAGAGCTAAAGAATTGAAAAGCACTAGAACAATAAGGAACCTATGTGTATAACCATATATTGCTATATAGGAGCTATTTATCAATAAAGAATTTGCAGGTTTGAAGGAGTGATAGTTACTGCTATATTATATTTAACAACTGTTGCTACCTATCATAATTATATAAATATCACTGTTGTAATTTTAGATTATGCTCCTATAAGATTGCCACTGATGCAATCTATGAGATACTCATATTTGTGAGAATACCAATTCTTGGACCATAGCAACATATATTTCTCTCACTACCCACCATAATTATTCAGTTATCTAGCAAATACTCCTCAAAGTTGGGCTAGATTCAGGTGTGTAACAATAAATTTGATATGTGATATATAAAGCATAAATACTGCACTAATGTTGATCTTTCCATAGACATGTGTGCAAATGAATACAAAAAAGCTGTAATCTATAACCTAGGAAGACAGTACACACGAGTTTACAGCTCATGCAGCGGGTCTAGGTTTTAGTATTTTGTTTCACTTTTTCTTTACTTATTCACCCATCTTGATTACAATATTTTACCTTTGTAGACCATTATATTTGATTATTTTAACATAAAACTAATACAAGTCATTTTAGAAAATTGTTTTTGGACTGGAGTGCTCTAAAGATCAAGCTTTTTTTGTGGACATACCACAAGATGATGCAATTGTCATATGTACCAAGTACAGTTGGGGACCATGTCCTCATGTTACATTATTTATTCTACATGTGAATTATGTGAGGAGTCCAATCCCTAGAGCGGACCTTTTGCCTTTTTTTTTTATCACCTCCCCCAGGGTAAATGGCTTTGAATAGCATGTACTTAAACTGGGCAGATCTTCTTTCAAGTTTTATCTTACTTTTTGCTGCATTTATTCACTGTTCCCCTTCCCACTCTAGTTTTTCCTGTTTGAGTCAACATTAAGCCTGTCAGTGTCATTAACCTCATTTTAAACTAATTGTGAAGCACCTCAGAAAATAATGGGCATAAACAGTCAAATGTGTAGACATAATTCAGTGGACGTTATCATTTCTGTTGTGTCAAGTCTTTAAACAGGCACTTAAATGCTCAATAAAGTACACTAAAACACCCTTGGGTTGATGCATAACCTACTATAGACACCAATGTTTGAACAGATGAAATTGGGAGAAGGTTAAGGTCAAACCTGATGGACAAACCTACATGTGTACTAAATGTCTTTTTTTGAAAAGTAATAAAGTTTTGCTTAAAAAAAATACACTTAAAAACAAAATGTCTTCTTCTCTTCACCCCTGACTCAGCAACCTGAACTGTCTCCTAAGAAACACCAGTAAACACCAGTCTTCAAATTGTAATAAACTGTAAAACATGTAATCGGCTGCCTGTGCCTCCAGGCTGACCTGTGCTGTTACATTTAGGTCACTTAAGATGTTAAAAAATTGGGGCCTGAATTCTTAAGGAGAGCAAAGCATACAAAAGGAGTAACTTTGCACCTGGGCAAAACCATGTTGCATTGGAGGGGGAAGGTAAATTTAAAATGTGAGGACAGATTTATAGTTGGGATATGTCCTAGATCAACTTTAAATTGTCACTGGAACCATAAAGCAATCAAGTATTTGTGTGCTAGATGAAAAAACAGCCAGTATTTAACTTATGTGCAAAATAATAAACTCATTTGCACCCCTTGCATTGTAACATGGTTTGTCCCGGAGAACATGTACTCTTTTTTTGCCTTACTTTCCTTAATGACTCTTAAGGCCCTGGAGCTTATTAAGACCAGATACAAAATGAATATCCTAGTTCTCATCAGAGACACAAAAGGAAAAGCAAATAAGCAGCTTTCCTTCCCTGACAGACTCCACTCCAGTCCAGTTCTAGGTAGCTCAAGATTTTTCTGTACTCCAAGAACCTCCATAATGTATGAGACATCCACTTGTTTTAATCACCTGCACATTACAATCTGTAAGACATCTATATTCAGATATTTATGCCAGCCACACACACACACACAGATAACGCAGTTTGTGACTGAAAAACAATAGTGATTCCCTAGAGTAATCCAACCATTCAGATCATAATAGGGCATGTAAATAATTGCAGTTGGGAGATGACAGCAGTAAACCGCAACTGGTCACAGACCCAATACCTCTCAAAATATACCTGTATGCAATCTCAATCAACTTGGCCAACTACTCATGTGGCTGGTTTGGACACAAAGGAGTATATTTACTAAACTGCAGACTTGAAAAAGTGGAGATTTTGCCTATAGCAACCAATCATATTCTAGCTATAATTTATTTAGTACACTCTATAAAATGACAGCTAGAATCTGATTGATTACTATAGGCAACATCTCCACCTTTTTCAAACCAGCAGTTTAGTAAATATACCCCTAAGCCTATTTCTCAGAGATCAAACAAGTTAGGTCCTTCCTCTCCCAAGATGCCACTAAAGCTCTTGTCCACTCATCTCCCGCTTGGACTACTGCAACCTCCTCCTTACTGGTCTCCCCCGCTCTCATCTCGCTCCGTACTCAATGCAGCCACTCGGCTCATTTTCCTTTCTCGCTGCTCCTCCTCTGTCTCCCCCCTCTACCAATCCCTTCATTGGCTCCCCATCCCCTACAGAATCGTGTTCAAGCTCCTCACACTTACTTTCAAGGCCCTCTCCAACTCCACTGCTCCCTATATCTCCAACCTCATCTCCATTGACGCTCCATCCCGCCCTTTGCGTTCAGACAATAACCGTCGCCTCTATTCCCCCCTGGTCACCTCCTCCCATGCTTGCATCCAAGAATTCTCCCGTGCTGCCCCCCCTCCACTGAAACCAGCTTCCCCGCTCCATCAGAACATCACCCAACTTGTCCAGCTTCAAACGGGCCTTAAAAACCCACCTCTTCCTTATAGCCTTCCAGTCCCCCACTTACCCCCCTCCCTCTCCTGCCCTCCTTCCTGTCCCCCTCCTAGTCACTCTCCTCTCCCCCCTCTCAGTCTCTGCCTCCGCTCTCCCCCTTTCCTCCTCCTACCCTTGCGTCTCTGTCCGTCCTACCCTCCCCTTAGATTGTACGCTCCTTCGAGCAGGGCCTCCTCTCCTCTTGTTCTCCACTACCTTAACTCTGCTCTCCAGCTCCTTATCTCTTCCGTGAGGCCCTTCTACTCCTCTCTCTATCCCCCGGGGGCTCTAATCCTTTCATCTAGCTGTACTTTGAGCTTCCGAGTTACTGTGCTTTTTGTTAACTGTTCTGTGCTGTCTCACCCTGTACCGTGTTTCTGTCTGTCTCTGTACGACGCTACGGATACCTAGTGGCGCCCTATAAATAAAAATTATTAATAATAATAATAATAATTATAATAATAATAATATAAAAAATAGGTTTAGTATACACACCAGTCAAATGCCATACTCCAAAAGCAGTAAGAATTTACTTTAAGACATTTACCCTGTCTTGCTATAGTATTTTTATTTGCTCTAAGGAACTCAAAAATAGCTATCAAGAATGAGGAGGGTAATGGAAGTCATGATGCTTTATTTTACTCCCTAAGCTGCTAAATATCTCTTTAATTTATGGACATTACAAAAGGGGAAAAACAGGCAATATTGCTTAATGCACTCTTTCATGACTCTTCCCTTGGCTACCTTCATAAAGTTAACTCACCCCATAAAATATAGTCCTAATTTTATTCTGCTGCTTCCAACAACTATGCAGATACCAATATATGTATTTCTCATGAGATCTAATCTTTGTAATTTGGTCCATGAGTAAAGTGTAATTATTTTTTACTTTACTTTTTATTTATTTGTATACAGTTTTTAAACTGTGCTATAAAAGTGCTGTACAAATACGTCTATTAGACTGCTTCATTTCTGGGAAAGATCACAGAAGTCCTCCAAAGCCTGTTTTTCTGAATTAAATGCGATTTTAAATCTCATTTACTACCTGCATGTCCCACGTATTTCATACTGTATGTCAGCTTCCCCAAAGCAAAGCTCCATTAAATGCAATGCACACACCAATATATCAAACTTACAATTTATTTTCATAAGGCTCCGAGATGATTTTAAAACTGTCTGCTACTTTCAGAGCTTCTGTGTAGTCTGCATTATTATGAGTGTTCCCATCTTGTGCAGATCAAACCAGTTACAATCACTAATATAAAGGTAGCTACAAAACAATGTTATTTCTTAATTGCACTACAGATAAATAGTTAAAGAAAAAAGGAACAAAAAAACATCAGAACTAACACAAAGGGCCATATAAATTGGATTGCAAAAACAATTAAAATACATACTTTGGTTTTTCAAGACAGGTAAATTGTATTTGTTAAGAGAGCTGTAGAGGTAAAGAAAAGTTGCTTTCACAAATGCCTTTGCAGAAAGGCGTTTCCAAAGTATATGTTGCAACATTGTCAAATGATATAGGTCTATTTTAAAGTGTTTACGTGAAAATTGTTTTGTAGCAGTGAGAGTTTTTAAACTATAAGTCCACCTCTGTGGACTTTTTTGTTGTTGTTGAGAGATGCTACCTAGAGCCTTATTCAATGTAGGATCTCAACAGGATGTAAGAGGAGCACATGGCAATTTCTTGATGTAGCATTGTAGGAGCAAAACCTGGCTGTTATAACATATATTATAAGAATAGAGAGGTGACCTACTCATAATGAAAGTGTTTTTGAAGCAATAAGGTACAGATAGCAGATGGAAATCCAAACACACACCTTTTAGATTTATTACACTCTAACCTCACTAACTTTCAAGTAATCATTAAATATAAACAAGTACCTGGATTTGCATGGATACAAATGCACACAAAGTATCTCCGATACTTAGCTTTCCCAACAATAAACAACATCCCAGACTTCCAGAAAGGCCAATCATCCAAAACCCTTCCACAATGGAGTACCCAAGGGTTATAGTTCCTACATCACTTCATAGACACCAATACGTTTAGGCCACTTAATTACAACCAATTAAAAGACCAAACTTCCTGACACAACCATACATTATTTTCATATATTCAGGTGGTGAGCTACGTTAACAGAGTTTTAAAACATTTCAGGTAATAAATCTGGAGAGCACTAAGTCTTGGATAGCAAATTAGGAGATTCATTCACACAACTAAAGCTTGAAAACATAATAAAAACCCATGTCAAAATGGACAAGCAGTTGGTGTAAAACTCGCATAGAGAAATGAAGTACAAAATATTGCATAGAGCTTACCTCACACTAAAGCTACAATTTCCCATTGGTAATGCACAAACTGCTACAAACGAACTACATTGCCTCTGGGTATGCCCAAAAATACAATAATTCTGGAAGGTAATACAGGACTATATTGTCTCACTCACCCAGCAGTCTTTATGTAGCTATAGTCAAGTGCTGGATTTTGTATTTAATCATATACATGTAATAGTTTAATTCTACCTCCTGTTACATACAAGTGCTTATATTCCCCCATAACAAACCTGGAGATGCCATTGGGGTCCCAGCTCTGCCCTCAACTACCCTTACCCCCCCCCCCCCTCCCCATTCCATATCCACCCACAATACACTGTTATACAACCCATTAAGATCTGTACCACTTTTTAACAATACCAGATACCAACAAGGTTTTAATGTTCCTTCTGTATTACTCCAAATAGAAATGTTTACATGGTGGCTTGTTAATCTATTTGCTTACCTAAGTGTACAACTTTTGTTATTGTTTCTTGTATTGTATTTGAAAACAAAAATATCATTATTTTATTAACACAAATCTTATTCACCATAACAAGCAATTGGTTATTCTGAAACATTTAAACAAATGAATTAAACCAATTGTCAGTTTGTGAATAAAATAAATGTTTTGGATGACAGTAGCTGTCTCATAAAGGAACTCCTGTCACACTGTATTCTGCCAGCTGTCTATGGTCACTAGCAGGCTGCCTTATTTCTTTCAGACTGACTGGACAGAGCCCAGCTGTAATTAGGGGAAAAAAGATTTAATGTATGAATGCTATACATTATCGAACCCAAAAGATTTACTCAAAAAGAGCTTCCTACTCATCTGATATAAGCTAGACATTTTATCAGGTAGACCCTCATAAATTAGCTATCCTCAAAACCCCTTTAAAATCACAGACAAATATTCTTAGAGGCATATATGCCAATCGTAAAAAGAATTAAATCTGGTACACTTTATCAACTAATGCATGTTATTATAATTTTCAATCATTAAAGCTTACAAACCATTTTGTAAGTTTTATCAGAATAACATTATGTTAGATACTTGTATGACACAAATGGATATATTGTATCAGGAGTTAAATCAGCAACCAATATCCTACACCTAGTCAAGGTTAGGCATAAAAATGCTGCACTGCCCTGGTTGCCTATAATTACAGCTGCAAAAGGAGACCACAGTGACTTTGAAAGAGGGGCGATTGTTGAAGCTTTAGTGATCAAGACAACTGCACTTGCTAATGTTTCACCAGCAATGGTGTCTAAGGTGATATCAGTGGGGAACTCGAAGGGAAAATCATCATCAACCAAGGGAAACAGTGGCCCGAAGCCCATACTCCCGGAATGCGATATCTGTACAATAAATTGAAGTGTAATGCAAAAAAGGTAGAGCAAGTACAGATAAAATTTCAACCGGTGACTCATTTCATCAAAAATGGGCTAACAGAGTAGAACACAGTTGGTCTGCAGTGAAGAAACCTCTCATCTCATCCAGCGGTGCAATGACCACAGACAATGGACTACCAAGCAGTGGAGTACAGCGATATGACTATGAATTATCCTGTGCCATGTTCACAGCAAACAGACGAGTATGTGTGGCACCAACTTAAGTCTACAGCCCAGAGATTCCAACTTTAAAGAGTCCTGATAAATTGTGGGGCACATTTTACACACAAGGATTAGGTGCATTTGTTTCCTTAGAAATGTTTCCAGTTAATGACAGAAGGGGTGTCTTTCAGGATGACAATGTCCTAAACCACAGTGTGTGTGTTAAATGAGCATGACACTATTGTTATCCATATGTCATGACCTTCTCATTCACCAGATCTAAACCCACTTAAGCATTTATGGAATAATGTCATAGACAGTGACTTCTACCACCATCAACCAAGCATTAGTTGAGTACCTTTCTTGTAGACGAATGGTGCTGCGTCCTTCCTGCACAATTCCAGAATTACATACTCAATGCTACAGTGCATACTGGCTATACTAGAAGCACATAGGAGCCAAACACCCTTTTAAGTGACTTTGTATTGGTGTTTCCGGTTTTGTCCACTACATACACTGTAGCTGTAACATTACTCAATGTCTAACAATTAATATTTCCATTTTCAAAACAAGACAGAACTGTCCTCAGCGAACAGTATCCCCTGAGTAAGCCACTGAATATGGAAACGCATCAGAGTAGTTTTCTCTTCAAGGGAATCTCCACCCACAAAACAGTATGCCAGCAGGGGAACACACAAAACATTTACAAGAGGAGCAGCAATAAGCTGAAACCGCTCAGACTGGAGAAAACAAGTGATTGTCCATTTTGCGGTCAGTATAACATCCAAACTCACAATATTTTATCAAAAAAAATACTGTTGCCCAGAACAAGGAATTTTCATACCATTACTTGTCCACTTTAAGAGACATTCATAATAAAATAGTCTGTTGTCAAAATGTAAACTATGAGATTATGGAACTGATATCATAGAAAAATATTTATCACCATGTTTTAATTATGTAGCATCAACACACTGTACAATCAGAGAACTTTATTCAGCCACATCAGTCCTGGTCTCAGCAGAGCTTACAACCTAATTTCTCTACTACAAGCACACAAACACACTAGGGCCAATTTAATCAGAACTCCATAATCTAACCAGTATGTCATTAGAGGAAAGAAGAGCACTAAGTGGAAACTCAGATGCACATGGGACAAACATAGAAACTCAGCAAAGACAGCACCCTACTGCGGAATCAAATCCGACGACACAACACTGCGAGGCAGCAAATGACCAATGTGCTATTTCTACATGATATTTTAATATTGTTATATATATATATATATATATATATATATATATATATATATATATAGTTTAAGTTTGGTGCCTGTAGTATTTACTGAAGGCGTAATAACAGCTTTTAAGCAAAAGTATACCTATCCGTGATATAGTTTCATTTCAAGCGCTTCCAGGTGATGAAAATACTGGCTCCTTCAATTACATTAATTCATTTAAACAAAGTCACTAATGCACAACCTGACACGCTCCCTGATATAATTCTATTTCACAACCAGGGTTAATTCAATGGACAAAGATACTCAGAGTACTGTAACTCAAAATAATCAGTATTATTTAATAAATGCTTAGGACTGGAGAGATTCCAGGAGCCAGGAAGCCTAGACACTTAAAAAATTACAGCACCTAACATTTAGTAGTGATTTTTATTGAAGTCAATAGATACAGATTTCCCGGGATTATTAAAATATCCTGCTGGGTCCTAAATTCTATATTAATCAATAATATTATCCCCCTGCACCCTCTCCATTAAGACAGATAGAGATAGGAACATATATGTATCTTTTATATACAAATCATAAAAACTTTAAAGCACTAAATAATATTTCCTAACCGTCCTCATGTTCAAACATTTGTCTCCAGCAAATTTAGTCCATGACAATGTCCGGCTTTTTAAAAACTGTCCAATTGTACAGTTCTGCTTCATTTATTTTGAAAGCTATATATATAATATATTAAAGGGGAACATTTAGAACTGTATAGAAATAATGTAGGAAAATGACCAGTGGTCAAGTTATGTTGGGTAGATGCAGTAATTATATATATATATATATACTTACTGTAACAGAATTGTATAATGTCATGCTGGGTAGGTGTATTGCCCAATGTATATTATATTATGATCAACTCATTTTGGCAAAATGTAAAGTGGTCTGCATACAACATCGACAGATGTAATTGCACAACAGAAACATCCCCAGAAATATGGGGGGGGGGTGGATACATTTGTATATAAAGCAATACAAAAACACACTTTTGTGAGGTAGTGGAACATTTACCAGACAGATCTCTACATCCCAGCCAAAATGTCAATTTGTAAGCAAAGAGCAGAAGGTTTACAAAACTAACTCCTTGGTTTTCACAGTACCATATAAGTTTTAACTAGTGCCAAGTCCTCTGCTCCATGCTTCAGATCCATATTGGACTATCACTGCCCTAACACACTGGTCTTCTAGGTCACATATGTACATAAATACACACAGAGCATGTTGTCCCTCCAGCACTGTCCCTGGTCTCCACAATTATAAGATGTCCATCCAGTCTTGTCTGCTTTCCCAGCTACTATAATAAATCCCTCTGGCATGCATAAGGAGTTACTCCGGCACCCCACAAGTGCAATCTATCCAAAACTGACCCCTTTCCAAGACAAAAAGATGTACCACAAGCTGTGTTCTCCTTGCTCCAAAACCTCTAGATATCACCTCCAACATTTATAAAGTGTTCCAACATTTCTAACCCCTCATTGTCGATAATGACCTTGCCTGTCTTGCTATGTCCCCCTGTCTCTTCATCAACAAGATATCCCACTGGACATAAAACTTCCAGTCTTGCCCCCTGACCACCACAACTAGAAGGTGCCCCTCCAGTCCAGTCCCCAGAATGCCCTCACCTGCCAGGTGCCTCTCCAGCCCAGTCCCCGTGATGCCCACACCTACAAAGTGCCCCTCCAGCTCAGTCTCCGGGATTCCCACACCTACAAGGTGCCACTACAGCCCAGGCCCCGGGATGCCCACACCTACAAGGTGCCCCTCCAGCCCAGTTCTCGGGATGCCCACACCTACAAGGTGCCCCTCCAGCCCAGTTCTCGGGATGCCCACATCTACAAGGTGTCCCTCCAGTCCAGTCCCTAGGATGCCCACATCTACAAGGTGCCCCATCAGCCCAGTCCTCAGAATGCCCACATCTACAAGGTGCTCCACCATCCCAGTCCCCAGGAAGCCCATACCTACAAGGTGCCCCTCCAGCTCAGTCCCCGGGATGCCCACACCTACAAGGTGCCCCTCGAGCTCAGTCCCCGGGATGCCCACACCTACAAGGTGCCCCTCCAGCTCAGTCCCCGGGATGCCCACACCTACAAGGTGCCCCTCCAGCTCAGTCCCCGGGATGCCCACACCTACAAGGTGCCCCTCCAGCTCAGTCCCCGGGATGCCCACACCTACAAGGTGCCCCTCCAGCTCAGTCCCCGGGATGCCCACACCTACAAGGTGCCCCTCCAGCTCAGTCCCTGGGATGCCCACACCTACAAGGTGCCCCTCCAGCTTAGTCCCCAGGATGCCCACACCTACAAGGTGCCCCTCCTGTTCAGTCCCCAGGATGCCCACACCTACAAGGTGCCCCTCCTGCCCTGTCCCCAGGATGCCCATACCTACAAGGTGCCCCTCCAGTCCTGTCCCCAGATGCCCACACCTACAAGGTACCCCTCCAATCCTGTCCCCAGAATGCCCACACCTACCAGATGCCTCTCCAGTCCTGTCCCCAGAGTGCCCACACCTACAAGGTACCCCTCGAGTCCTATCCCCAGAATGCCCACACCTACAAGATGCCTCTTCAGTCCTGTCCCCAGAGTGCCCACACCTACAAGATGCCTCTCCAGTCCTATCTACAGATATCCAACCCTACAAGATGCCTCTCCAGCTCTAACAGCAGATGTCCAACCCGGTCCCCAGGTGTCCACACCAACAATGTGCCTCTCCTTACCCTGTCCTTCATCCTCCAGCTCTGGGACAGGGATTTGCAGCCCTCGATTTTCTCACAGTGCCGCTTCTTCATGAACGCGGCCGGCAGATTCCAATCGCTAAACTCGGACTCCTCATCCTCCCCGAGGCCTAGCACAGGGCTTTGCACCTCCATCCCGCGGTGAGTCCCGCTCTGCCCCAAGAAAATCGACACGGAAAGCTGCTTAGCGCAGCGGTACGGACGGCGCCATATTGGGAACACCCAGCATGCATTGCAGAGACGGCAAATGACGAGGGACAAACTAAGCAGGAAATTACGCAAGTTTAGGTTTTGCATTTACTGTTCAGTATTCATTGAGAAGTTTTTGGTACTGAAGTTGATCAGTCTCTATATGACAGATAATTACAGGCTAATAATAGATATATATATTTTCTCTCTATATATAAACATTTATTTACAGGGTTAAAACTGCACAAACTAACAAAATCTTCACTGGAGTAAAAAATGGTGCTGATTGAAACAAATCACTATAACCATTGGGGGTCATGTAGAGTCGGAGTTAAGTCCAACTCATCGCAAAAAACACTTTTTAGAACTGCAAATACGCAGTAAAATAAGTTATATCTCCGTATGCTCTCAGAGAGGACTCTTGGACAAGCACAGGCATAGTACTGCTCACATAGTGCCAAACCAGACCAGCCCAATGCTGGAGAGGTGGGCTAATTGTCCAAAAAAATATACTTAACCCTTTTATCCAAGATGCACTTCAGGTCCCAGCTTGCCCCTCTACCATTAAGGGTTTGGGCATGATGGCACTTGTATTACTACAAGCTCTGGTATATACATGGCTGCCAGGGCATGCTGGCACATGGTGAACTATAAGTGCCAGATGTCTGGCACCCAGGGGCCAGTTGGACCTGTAGTGCAACAGGGAAAATGTCAGTAAGACATAGATTTATTTGAAATAAAAACTACAACCTCACATTTTTAATCTCATTATTGCTTACCTAGCTTAATGTGGGCATCCCTGGCATCACTGGGGCAGCACAGTGGCCTAGTGGTTAGCACTTGTGCTTCACAGCCCTGGGGTCATGAGTTCAATTCCCGACCATGGCCTTATCTGTGTGGAGTTTGTATGTTCTCCCTGTGTTTGCGTGGGTTTCCTCCGGGTGCTCCGGTTTCCTCCCACACTCCAAAAACATACTGTTAGGTTAATTGGCTGCTATCAAAAATTGACCCTAGTCTCTACTTCTCTGTCTGTATGTATATGTCTATGTGTGTGAGTGTGTGTCTATATTAGGGAATTTAGACTGTAAGCTCCAATGGGGCAGGGACTGATGTGAATGAGTTCTCTGTACAGTGCTGCGGAATTAGTGGCGCTATATAAATAAATGATGATGATGATCTTCTTTTATAGCTACAGGTTTTGGCAAAAAAAAAAAACATATATAGGTCGCAAATGAGCTCTTAGCGGTAATGCAGTCATATTTGTAAATTGTAACCATTTCCCATGACCTGAACTCAACATTTTATAAATTTGCTACAGACATTGATAAAGGACTTGTTCCATTCATGGTTTGGCATGAAAGATCTGCCAATTTCTCTTTAAAACTCTTATTAAATGGATAGTGATCCAAGCCAGTCTTCACATTTCTTCAAAAAATGTTTACTGGACACTGTAACCCTCTCACGGTGACATAATTTAAAAGCTATATTATTTACCTACAGCATAAGAATATGCTATCCATAGCAAATATATTATGATTTCTTTGTTGGTTCATATTTGTTTATTTAGGGCATGTAATTCTCTTATAGCTCACATCCCTGGCTTCCCCCCTGTCTCCCATATGGAGCAACTCACGTTGTCTATGGTCAAATTCCAGGACTGGATCCAAGCTGGCCTCAGATTACCCATAGATTTCTGCAGATGTGGTCAGTGGCTATCTGTAGCAGAACTCCAACAGGGGTCCCCCACCGAAGTAGTGAGCCAATTTGAATTCTTCTAAATTTGTCATTTCCTGTGCTCCTTATCCCTGACCTAAACTCTCCCATATCACACCCCATTTGAGAGTATCTGCTGTGGAAGTCAAATAATTGAATGAAGTAGGGTAAATTGATTAATATTGTTTTACCATGCGATTGCGATTAATATGCTACAGTTTAAGTGATTATTGGAGAACTGCATCCACAGGGGCACCATGGTTCATATATGGTGGTCTAGTGCAGTAATAACTCCCTTTTGGGATAAAGTTCATAGACTGGTGAATAGCTTTTTTGAGGACCTGGTGGCTAAGGACCCTTATCCTTCCCTAATCCTTAACAAATTATCTAAAAAGCTAGCTGCACACATTCTTGCAGCAGCTGAGGGCCTGTTAGCTAAAAGTTGGAAGATCTCGTGGCCACCGTCCTCTGCCCTTAAAAGACAAATATGGCATATCGGAGCCATGGAGGAAATGACCATGATGGAGGCCATGTATTTAATCCAGTATGGACTTAATGGTTGTTCAAAGAGAGTAGACCTTTAGCCTCTTTAGAACCATGATTTTCTTCCTTGACCCATGCATGGTGGAAAGAAACTAAATATTAAAGACTTTCCACTAGATCTGTAACAGCACAATCTCTATTTACCCTTCACTTAATGACGCCTTAATAAGTGCTAGAACAATGATCTCCACTTCTTACTAATCCTGTGTCGTCACCTCCTCCTCCCCCTTTCCCCCAGCTCTCTTACCCTCTACCTCTCCCACTACTAAATTTCTCTTGATCCTAAATAAATGGTCACACATTTTCACAGTCTGGTTCTCTGCTGTTTTCTATCTTTTGTCTCTCCTGATTTTGTTATACTTATTTTATAGTTACTGTTTTCTATTGACTGTTTAATTGTATTGATACAAGTTATTGTTATATATTTGACCAACCAAAATATATTTTTTTTTAAGAAAAAAAAAAAGACACTCTTTAGTGATAGCACAACATACTATCACTTTCAAGCAGTCTGAGTACTCTGTGATTCAAATATTTGGGTATTGGTTATCATACTATGTTGAATGTAATGGATTTGTATTGAGAAATTTGTGATACTTATTGATGTTGTGTAACATATGATGAAATGCATCAATAAGAAAAATGTGTTTACAAAAAAATATATGAACATACCAGACGCATTGACACAAAGGTCACCTAATAGATAGTAGATATGTGAAGATACCAGGTTTTCTGGCCCAGTGCTACCCATTTCACGCTGTCTGGCCACCCATGGGTGCCTTCCTATGCCAAGGAAGTCTACCCAGTACCTTCTAGGATCTGTCACTCAGGCAAATGCAGTTAGAAAAGTACAACAGTACATTTATTGTCATGCAAACAACACTAGAATATTATGTACATACAGTAAATAAATGCCTGGCAGGTTTATCACATCATCTGTCCCTTATCCCACTAGCTTAAGGAGCTACAGTCACCTGGCTGTCCAGACTTGACGACCCATGGGTCTCTCTCAGCTGCATATGAAGACTCTAGTAGAGAACGACAAATCAAAAACCAGATCTTGCACCTTCCATGAATGAAATGCCAGAATGAACACCACCTCCTGGAGTGGCTCCTTATATCTAGGTTCAAATTTCCACAGTTTCCCCTCCCTAGGCAAACCCCTGGGTCTATTTTTCTTAACCATTGGTCAGTGCTGGACTAGGGGGGGGGGTTGAAGAGTGGATTGAAGATGAGCTGTCCTTCCATAGAACCTCCCCTGCTAGATGGCCTGTCTGGAATAGTCTTCTAAGAACAATGGACACTAATTAGTTTAGCCCCACCAGTATCTTTCAACCTGATCCCTACCCATAACCCTCTGGCTTCACTTTAAAGACAATGAATAACAACCCCACTGCCAGGTCATCAATATACAATACACAATATACATATTTACACTGAGCTACAATGTCCCCTTAGCCACATGTAATTAGACAATGCAGTGGTAGTCTGGTGACCTGGGGAACAAAATCAAGGGCTATAAAAAGTACTTGCTGTAATCCAAATTATGTGAGAAAGGAGAAACAGAGTGGTTAGTGTTATCACACTTGTTTTGTCACAAGATAAGATAAAGAATAGTTGCAATTTAGTTCTAATGTTAGGAATTATTGTTCTTTATATAAGTTTAATAATAACTACTCATAGTAATGTGGGTATTATGATTCGGTTTTTTTTAAAGGAAAATTTGAAAAAGGCTAAAAAGTTAAGTTGGCGCAAACTTGAGTTGACAGCGTATGTTTATGTTAATGTTTACAGTGATAATAATGTTTATATATGTTTTCTTTTTATTATTCATGAGAAAGAGGCCAGCCATGGTCAATTTAGGCATATCATAAAAATGGAGAATCATCCTGTGTGCTGGGACAAAATCATTGGCAAAAGTAAGATTGTGCATCCTGTCCCAAGAAAGATATTAGATAAAGAAACATAACTAACTCAAACTGCCACATATATTACATATCCAGGTATACAGATTATATCATAGAACATATGTGGTGTTATTCCCTGGTAAAAGGAAAAAATCTATCTCTAGATATTGTTTTGCTCACAAAATCTCATTGGAGCATATCTCTGGAGATGTCTCTAATAAGAGATTCTTGGATTCAAGAATGTGTTTCAGCATCATACCTATCTAAGAAAAGATGGGTTGCCATACTCTTTAATAAAAAACTACAATACTGTACTGGTGAATCACTTTCAGACCTGGAAGTTATATACATTCCATTAACTGTGGCTATCAGCTGTGACAAATTACACATTTATGCCCCTAACAGACCTACCCGTAGAGTCCCAAATTTTAACACAATGGGACCCTCATAATTTTATAATACGAGGTGATTTCAATACTGCAAACAATCTCGCTAGACATATCTCTGGCCTATTCTAGTTCCCGTTGGGATGATACACATTTCTTCAAAAACCAGTATAATCTGCCAGACTAATGGAGGCGTCATAATCCATAAATAGAATTTACTCAATTGATTAATAGGCAAATAGGACATTTTCTAGAACTATCTTGATCTTAAACCAGTTATTTCCTAGAATACTCTTTTCCAATATTGACAGCATTATAATTTAGGATAATGCTCCTATTGCGATAAACGTCTGTTTTGGTACAATTGCGTGTACCTAGTTAATCAAATACATTTTAGCAAATTGCTTCTTTTTAGAGAGATTAAAAAGAAAATTCAGTAAAAGTTACTTGTGTTCTTCTCCAGTTTCTTGGCGTTTGAGAGTGATGTCAAGTACTGGTTGTGTAGTTTTGATACTAAGGGCTAGATTTACTAAGCTGCGGGTTTGAAAAAGTGGGGATGTTGCCTATAGCAACCAATCAGATTCTAGCTTTCATTTATTTGGTACCGTCTACAAAATGATAACTAGAATCTGATTGGTTGCTATAGGCAACATCCCCACTTTTTCAAACCCGCAGCTTAGTAAATATAGCCCTAAATGTAATTTGAAAAGAAAATGTATTGGATGAGAGGGGAGATTGGTGTTTATTTTGCAGAGTTTAATTAATTTGCAAGGTATTGTGTTAATTTGATAAGAGGGTCAAGATGGAATTATTTAAAGGTGGTTAATATTAAGGTGTTTTTTAAGTTGTAAGCTTTTTATACCTCTTATAACCTTTTATTTGACATACGTTATTACATTTATGTACATTGTACTTATAATTGTATTATTATTGCGACAAGTTTTTTTTCTTTATTCTGAAATCAAGCTCTAGGAAACCCCACTCTAGAAAGCCTGTGTTTGCCAATGGGGTACCAGCCAATTACAGAGATAACTCATTGTGGAAAGTTGTTCTATTTAGTCTTGAAATCCCAGCTTGTATGCAGGTCATCACAATGTAGCATGTGCAGCTCCAAAATAACTCAATAACAATCAGTCACCTTATTATTTTTGCTAAATGCAGGTGGAGAGTGGTTGCTATCTGCTTGGGTGTGCATTCACCTTCCAACTCCACCTAAAGGTAGTAACATGTTCTGGCAGAGGTCCGGCCTCTTGGCCTATGTATTGAATGGCCAGATCTCATCTAGCTGGATAACCCACATAAGTAACATAGTAACATAGTTGATGAGATTGTAAAATGACACCAGTCCTTCAAGTTCAACCTATTTTGGATCTCCTGCGATCCCAATCTGTTTCAATATGGAAATATCCCTCCTGACCCAATATTGCAGTCCTATTTCTCCCTGGATCCACTACTATCCTTCATTTTAATTAGCAGTCATAACCCTGAATACCCTTTTCCGCTAAAAATTTGTCTAACCCTTACTTAAATATATCGATTAAATCTGCCATCACAACCTTGATAATAAATTTCATATCTTGTCTGCTCTTACTGTAAAGAGCCCCTTCCTTTCTTTGTTGGGAAACTTCCTCTCCTCTAACCTTAGTGAGTGACCGCGTGTCCTTTGTACAGTCCTTGACATAAATAGTTCCCATGAAAGTTGTCTGTATTGACCCTTAATGTATTTGTACATAATAACCATATCCCCTCTTAGACTAGGTACACACTGGAGGTTTTTTCATCAGATCATTGTCCCAAACAGCCGACATATGACCGGTCGGATGTCATGTTAGTGCAGTGGTTCCCAAACTTTTGCAGTTCACGGCACCCTTAGAGTCTCCAAATTTTTTCAAGGCACCCCTCCAAAATTATTACTGAGCAGTCCTGTTTTAGAAGTAGTTGGGTCAAAAAATTGTAATAAGTATTTAGGTCAGGACAAAAATACTTATTTAGTTGTATGCAAAAATGCCCCTCTGCATCCAGAGACACTGCCCCCTCTGCATCCAGGGACACTGCCCCCTCTGCATCCAGGGACACTGCCCCCTCTGCATCCAGGGACACTGCCCCCCAGTGTCGGACTGGGGCATGAAGGGCCCACCGGGGGAATTCAGTGATAGGGGCCCACTATATTGGGGTGTGGCCAACTTTAGGAGTGGGTGTGGCCAGTAAAGGGGGTGTGGTCAGGCTATGGAGGACAACTTATAGCACTATTTTAAATGTGCACCTTTTGCATTAGACCCTGCCCATTCTACTGGTAGGGAACTACATGGGACCCATTAATAAAACACTTGTGGTTTGGAAGAAACTCCAGTACCAGCTCCTGTCGTCTCCTAATGCACCAAGACAGTTACTTATGATAAGTGCATCATTTGGTTACCTCCAACCCTCGCCTCATATGTTGTTATTGCCCATCATGTATTGAGCTTATTAAAAGCCATTACAAGGGCTACACAAACCAAATAATAACATCATCAATTAGAAGACATAAACTGCACAATTAATTTTTTAGTACAATGGTTACCAACCTGTTGTTGCTGTGACATGTCCTGGAATAAAAGTCAATTCATAAAAAAACAAGTGATTGTAATTCTCAACTAATCTCAGTGAAATCCATCTAATTTCATTTTAAATACGGTTGATATATGCCTATAATACTTTCACTATATCACCCCTAAATTCTAAACAGGACAACCATCAAAAAGAATGCACAATAGGCAAAAGGAAAAATATATAAATATAATTATGTTCTCCTATGCATGTGCCTTTCTACACTAACATACAATATAGACCAACATATTATACAACCCTGAATGATTATATTTTCAACTGGATGCAATTGGAATACTAGACTACATGAAAAGCACCCTTCATTTGCCAGATCTTGTATACACAGTCTGATTATTAAAATGACTCTTTGTTATAATTATTTTTTAAGGACTCTTACAGAATATGCCACTCGTCAAAGACCATACACACAGCATCAGTGCTACTACGGTTGCGTACTTCACCAATGAATGCTTGTTGAGAAGGGAAATTTTAAAAAACAAAAAAATGAACAGAATACAGCCCATCCAAAGCCTGTCACATTTATTCCATATATGCTGGTATGCTGCCAGTGTTGTATGAAAGAGAATATAAATATCAAAGGACGGGCGCAAATGGGGGAAGGGTAAAGAAACACAAGGATTGGGTCAATGAATAAGTCAAGGGGAAAACGGTCCCAAAGTCATTAAAGGATGTTGGTCTTCTAGTTCCACCTATACCGATGTCCCAGATGGTAAACTTACATCAATGTGACCTTTTCTATTCCATACAGTATTTGAATAATGTGTCCTCTTGCTTCAAAAAGCACCACCACGATGTACTTTTACTCCCCTCTAAACCTGTTTCTTCTCCTCACCAGAGTGCACATATGGGAGACCAGGGAGAGAACAGAGAAAGATCTCATGGTGTTTTACGTTCTCTATTTATTAAGTTAAAACATGGGGTTAAAAACACTCACATTTTGTATGTTAAAAAGGTATCTTTCAGTCCATATGTTTCCTCGATCAAACGGCAGTATCCAGCTTCTGTATCCCAGCCACGATCAAACTGGCTGGGCTTCAGATAACCCGGGGAAACTCTGCAGCGTCAGAGGGGGCGTGGTCTATTGCGTCCAGTGTTGCATGAACCTATGATGACCAAACTGACCTTGGATCAGTATGTTGATATCAGGACGTCGTCCTCCCCTGCTCAAACTGCTGAAAAACACACTACCGCGCCTGGGCTCTCTGCATCTGCGCGGTAGTGTGGTTACAGGAGATGTGACCGCCGCCGCCATCTAAACAAAGTTCAACATCAAGCTCCGCCCTAACAATGGAGGGGGCGGAGCTTCAACCCCGCTGGGCCTACCGGTGGATTGACCGGCTGTCCGGCGGGCCAGTCCGAGGCTGCTGCCCCCTCTGCATCCAGGCACTCTGCCCTCTCTGCATCCAGGCACTCTGCCCCCTCTGCATCCAGGCACACTGCCCCCTCTGTCACGCTGTCCCCTCCTCCGCCCTCTGTCACGCTGTCCCCCCTCCTCTGCCCTCTGTCACGCTGCCCCCTCTGCCCTCTGTCACGCTGTCCCCCTCCTCTGCCCTGTCACACTTTCCCCTCCTCTGCCCTCTGTCACGCTGTCCCCTCCTTTGCCCTCTGCCACGCTGTCCCCCTCCTCTGCCCTCTGCCACGCTGTCCCCCTCCTCTGCCCCCAGGCACGCTGCCCCCTCTGCAGCCCTCTGTCACGCTGCCCCATCTGCAGCCCTCTGTCACGCTGCCCCCCTCCTCTGCCCTCTGTCACGCTGCCCCCTCTGCCCTCTGCCACACTGTCCCCCTCCTCTACCCCCAGGCACGGTGCCTCCTCTGCAGCCCTCTGTCACGCTGCCCCATCTGCAGCCCTCTGTCACGCTGCCCCCCTCCTCTGCCCTCTGTCATGCTGCCCCCTCTGCCCTCTGCCACGCTGTCCCCCTCCTCTACCCCCAGGCACGCTGCCCCCTTTGCAGCCCTCTGTCACGCTGCCCCATCTGCAGCCCTCTGTCACGCTGTCCCCCCTCCTCTGCCTTCTGTCACGCTGCCCCCTCTGCCCTCTGTCACGCTGTCCACCTTCTCTGCTCTGTCACGCTGTCCCCTCCTCTGCCCTCTGTCACGCTGTGCCCTCCTCTGCCCTCTGCCACGCTGTTCCCCCTCCTCTACCCCCAGGCACGCTGCCCCCTCTGCAGCCCTCTGTCACGCTGCCCCCTCTGCAGCCCTCTGTCACGCTGTCCTCCTCCGCTGCCACCCTGTCCCCCTCCGCTGCCACCCTGTCCCCCTCCGCTGCCACACTGTCCCCCTCCGGTGCCAAAATCTTTTTCACTCTGCCCCACGCCAGACATAAAAAAAAGAGAAGACAGAAACTTACCAATCAGCGCGGTGCCGGGACCCAGCAGCCTCCTCTCTCCCGCAGCTGTCACTGAATATAGACGTCAGTGACAAGCTGCTGCGGGAGAGAGAAGGCTGCTGGGTCCCGGCGCCGCGCTTATTGGTAAGTTTCTGTCTTCTCTTTTTTTTATGTCTGGCTCGCGGCACCCCAATGACAGCACTGCGGCACCCCTGGGAGCCGTGGCGCACACTTTGGGAACCGCCGTGTTAGTGTGTATGATACTATGATTACACAATGGTCTAAAGTTGTCCCAAAGTACCAATTGTCGGCTCATTAGGTTGTTCATACTGTTTAATAATCTCGTTCCAATCACTTTCAGATCATGTAGTGTGTATGAATTCATAACCGATTCCTTGACCAAATGCCTCAAAAAGTGAATGTAGAAGTGCTGTATATGTAATAATTTGTTCATTCTAAGACTGAAAATTTTGTTTCCGAGTCACAGAAACTAACGAAATTTACAATTCAATTGTGGAAAAGTCAAAGTTTATTTTGTTGAAATATCATCCTGTCATTCTTTAACAGACTACACTGCTTTTGAACCAGATGATTTGAAGGTAATTGTATATAGTGTGTATGCATAAATCACCCGACAGATTGGAACTTACGCTGACTTCCTGTGACAATTATGTACTATTGTTATTTTCCCTTAATATTCAGGTATGACAATGTATATTGTATGTAACCTTGTAATATAATCTTAACGTGTGCTTTGCTAGTGTCACGGAATTAGCACAGGAATTATCACTGACTGGTATTAGCGCAATTAAACAGGTAGGCGCGGAGTCTAACGCACCTCTGGTTTTCACCAGGGACCCCCGTAAGGAGGTATGGAATGGGCTGCATGAGGTGCGCAGGTCACGGTTCTCCCAGATAGTGACCGGTGCAGTGATGAGAGAAGAATAGTCGGACAGTCCGGATCAGAACCAACGGTAGCACAGTACAAAGTAGATAATCAGGAGAGTAGTCAGGAACGAGCCAGGAGTCAAAACCAGAATAAGCAGGGCAGTACTAAATGGAATCCACAGGGAGAGTCAAAGACATGCCAAATCAGGAACCCACAAGCAATATTACAAACAGGAACGCTGAAGCAGGTTGAACCAATACTCTGGCACCCTAATGGCGCCAGAGAGAGGTTTAAATAGAAGAAGGTGCTTGGTGCTCCCTGATTGGAGCCTGCGGTTTTCAGCGGTCAGAACACAGCTGACCACTGATAAGCTGGGAATGACAGCACCCTGTTGCCTAGCAACAAAACACAATGCATAGCGCATGCGTGCGCTGTGCTGCCGAGACTCAGAAGTACACCCCATTGCTAAGCAACGGGACGCGAGTGCGAAGAGAGAGGCGTCCATCTCCGGCACCTATGAGGGCCTGACAGCTCGTTGACATGAGTCTGAACCTATGTAAGTGTCAATAATTTTTTGAAACTAGGCAGGCCCAAGATAGATAAGGATCTCGGAGGAGTTTGAAGCCCCATAGTTGTAAACCATCTAGCCACTCAAGCAGAGCAGAGGTGAGATATTCTCTGAGGTGGCTATATATCTTAGTGATGGATAATTTACTTAGAAAAGCTCTGTGTCATTTTGGGACTCAATCTGACTTAATTGAAAATGTAATTCCTAAGGTGGGGGTGAAGAGCCTGTAAGAAGAGTTTAAAATCTTCTGCTTTAGACATTACATTGTGCATTTTCATGAGGGATTCTATCAAGGCGGAAATGTCCCAGGTTTCTCAATTGTGTTCCCTCACACACCAAGGGGTAAATATATCATGGTCTGATTTTTTCAGTGATTTAAAATCGCGGCAAATCGCGAGTGATAACCCGCAGATTTTAGTCCCGAAATCGCCAGATGTATTAAACTGCGATTTTTACTCTGATCTTAAAAATTTCTGGTCATCTCTGGTGATTTGCTGCGATGTTAAACACTTCCGTGTTTAGCTAACTGTCCCGTGTTTAGCTTACTCTCCTGTGTTTCCTAACTGTGTGACACATCACTGCAAGCAACAAGGGCTCCCTCCTGGCCAAGAAGAACAGAAGATATTTAAAAGCAGGGACATTTGGAATTACAAATTTATTTTGGACATTTCAAGCAGGGACATTTGGAATTACAAATTTATTTTGGACATTTCAAGCAGGGACATTTGGAATTGCAAATTGTTTTTGGGACATGGTTTACAAGCATTTTTGGATTAAAAGCTGCTGACAAAAGAGAAGAAATCTGATTTGTAAGTATATTGGGGTTTTCTCATTTTTAATAAATATATGTGGTATGAATTAGGGTGTTTAGTTTATTTATTGGGGTTTTATTATTTTTATTAAAATGTTGTAGTTTTAAACAGGGACTTGTCGCTTATTTAACATTTTGTTTTGTGGTACTATAGGTCTCAGCCAGCCATGGGTGTCAGGGCAAGTTGGCAATTGTGGTTCTCCAAGTGCCAGTGTCAGGCGCCGTCCCCGCACTGTACATATGAGGTGGGGACAGACGCATGTCCTTGTACCGAATCGCATCCCGTTGCCTACCAACGAGACGCATTTACAGCAATCACAGTGTGCGCATGTGCAGTAGGCCCGCATCCCATTGCTAGGCAACAGGACGCCGCTCGCCTCTAAAATGTTGGCGGTCAGGTGCATCTGACTGCCAAAATCTACCTATCAGGGGACAGTGTAGGGTATATCTGGCACCTCCTCCCAACAATCTGGTGCCAGAGTATTGGTTCTCCAGTCCCCAGCATTCCAGTGTCCTGTTCCTGTTTTCATTCCCATTGCTGACCTTTTGGCTTGTTTCCTGACTATCCCTTGGCTTTGTGATTCGGTACCTTTTGTCCAGCAAGTTCCTGACCTCGGCTTCTTCTGACCATTCTCCTTACTAATCCCTTGTGCACCTCGTCTCGGCTGTTTTGCACCCACAATCTGCTCTCCTGTGTACGCTCCAATATACTGGTGACTAGTTGGGAGTACCGCGACCTGCACACCTCACGCAGCCAAGCTCATACCTCCTTGCGGGAATCCCTGGTGAATACCGGGAGTGTGTTAGACTCAGCGCCTCTCAATCTAGTTGCGTCAATACCAGTCAGTGGCCTCTTCAGTACTATTAACGTGACAGAATACTCTGGCCATGAGTACACAGGAAGAACCGTCGGCCCGGGACCTTCTTTTACATTTGGCCCAATGGGTGGACCAATAAGACATCAAACAGGCCCAGCTTTTGCAGTGCATCCAAGGTGTGGACACCCTTCAAGGTTCGTTGCCAGTACGCTCTGCAGTTCCTTCTGGAATATAAGTTTCTCCTGCCACTTCTGCTGCCACCAGCTCCACTAGTTTCACAAGCTCCTGTGGGTTGCATATACTGCCTCTAGAGAAGTATGACGGTGACCCAAAGAAGTGCTGCGGGTTCTTTAATCAATGTGCCATTGATTATTGAACTTGTACCTGAAAACTTTTCTTCAGACCGAATTAAGGTGGCCTATATTATCTCTCTCCTATCAGGCCAAGCCCTGGCCTGGGCATCTCCGCTATGGGAACGTGACGATCCTTTGCTCCAGAATTCAGCGACCTTTTTAGTTTTAAGTTTAAGTACTATGACTTTGCCTCGGCCGTTGAAGCTTACTGCAGTAGATGGAAATCGAGTCTCTAATGGCTCTATCACCTGCATTACCGTTCCTGTTCGGCTGATGGTAGGAGCTCTCCATTCTGAGTGGATTACATTTTTAGTTCTCCCGCAATCCATTAACCCAATTATTTTAGGTCTACACATTCTCCTCAATTTGATTGGCATCATGCCCAGGTTACCTCCTGGGGTTCTTCTGGTAAATCACGTTGTTTGACAACTGTTATGGTAAACCAGTCATTTCCTGTGGGGCTGCGTCCTCCTGTGATCTTCTCCCTAAGGTCTACTCCGAATGTTTTTAGCAAAGTGGCCGCGGAATCACTTCCTCCTCGTCGTCCTTGGGACTGTCCCATTGATCTGGTGCTAGGCAAAAGCATACCTCGGGATAGGGCATTTCCTTTATCCGTACCGGAGACTCAAGCTATGGCCGAATACGTTTCTGAAAATCTCAAACGAGGATTTATTTGCAAATCATTTTCTCCTGCTGGTGCAGGGTTTTTCTTTGTTAAGAAGAAGGATGGGTCCCTTAGACCATGCATCGACTACCGCAAGCTCAATGCCATCACAATCAAAAACCGGTACCCTCATCCCTGAGCTATTCGATCGGATTCATGGAGCTCAAATCTTCATGAAATTGGACCTCAGGGCGCCTATAATCTAATCAGGATTAAGTAAGGCGACGAATGGAAGACAGCTTTCAATACTAGAGACAGTCATTACGAGTATCTCGTTATGCCCTTAGGGCTGTTTAACGCCCCAGCCGTATTCCAAGAATTTGTCAACGAGGTCTTCCGAGATTTATTATATCAGTCAGTGGTGGTCTATTTAGACGACATCCTAATATTTGCTCAGGACCTATCTTCCCACCATGCCCACGTCAAAGAAGTATTTCACTGGTGACGGGAGAATCATTTATATTGTGAAATGGAGAAGTGCCTCTTTTATCAAACCCGGGTATCCTTTCTGGGATACAATGTGTCCGAATCTGGCCTCCAAATGGATCCACACAAAGTGAAAACCATCCTTGACTGGCTCCAGCCATTAGGCCTAAAAGCTACACAGCGCTTCATTGGCTTCATTAATTACTACCAGCAATTTATTCAGAGATTCATTACCCTTATTACTCCCATTACCTCGCTCACTCGTAAAGGAGGTCAAGTCAATTCCTCGTCTAATGAAGCAGTTCTGGCTTTCAAGGCTATCAAAGAAGCTTTTTCCTCGGCTCTTATCTTGACCCAGCCTGATCGATATAAACCCTTATTTTTGGAGGTTGGCGCTTCTTCTGTAGGCATAGGGGGCGTCCTGTCCCAAAAGAATTCCTCTGGTACTCTCAGACCCTGCATTATTTTCTCCCAAAAAAATTCTCCCTTGAAGCCAATTATGGGATTGGAGACAAGTAACTTCTAGCTATTACACTTGAATTGGAAGAATGGCGCTATTTACTGGAGGGTGCTCGCTTTTGGGTCACTGTGTTCATGGATCATAAAAACCTCATGATCTTTCACGATCCTTCGATCGCTTGAACTTTAAGACTTCCATGCCTGCCAGACCTATCTTGAATCCTGTGAATATTTTGGCTTTAAAACAATGTCATTAAAACTCCTGCTATTGGGCATTCCTTTGTTGATGTCCATCTGCAAAGCAAATTATTAAATTGGGCACATAGTTCCAAAATCGCAGGACACGCTGGTGTTAAGAAAATGGTGGCACTTCTTTCCCGTTCTAACTGGTGGCCCTCCTTGATTCTTGATGTGCGGAAGTTTATTCAGGCCTGTGAAGTATGCGCCAGGCATAAAACTCTTAGACAATCTCCTGCTAGTCTCCTGCTTCTGCTTCCCAATGCTGAACATCCCTGGTCCAGCATGAGTATGGATTTTATTACTGATCTCCCTAGTAGTCTATGTCACACTTGCATATGGGTAGTTGCTGACCGATTCTTCAAATTTGCTCACTTTGTTCCCCTCAAGGGACTTCCTTCGGCTTCAGAATTAGCATCTTTGTTTATTAATCACATCGTTCGTAAGCATGGCTGCCCTCTGGAGATTTTTTTACCGTGTTTGTTTCCAGCTTCTGCAAACTTCTGGGAATCAATCTAAAGTTCTCCTCTGGATACCATCCCCAGACGAATGGTCAAACTTAGTGGGTCAACCTGGATTTGGAGTCCTACATTCGATGCTTTTGTTCTGAACAACAATCTACTTGGTTTAAGTTACTTCCTTGGGCGGAATTCTTCCCTATAACCACCTGCATGAATCCACAGGCGTGTCTCCTTTTTCACCCTATTTCGGGGACATCCGATTTTCCCTACCTTCTCGGACTTCCCTGACTCCACGGTACCGGCGGCTCAAGACTTGGTTCATAATTTCTCCTTAATCTGGTCCCAGGTACAAAGTAAGCTACACCACCCTCTGGACCGCTACAAACACTTTGTGGATTGCCATCGGAAAAACATCCCTGTACTCCATATTGGGGATAAGGTATGGCTCTCCACTCGGAATCTTAGACTCAAAGCACCGTCCATGAAGTTTGCACCTCGTTACATTGGACCTTATTCTGTTATTCAAGTTCTTAATGCCGTTATCTACAAACTCTGTCTACCTCCTTCTCTCGAGTGCATAACTCATTTCATATTTCCCTTCTAAAACCTCTTGCTATCAATGATTTTTCCAAGAGATTGCCTTCTCTTCCTCCTGTCAACACCACGTCTGGGGATGAGTTAGAAGTTGAATGCATTCTAAAGATGTGAACCCTTCGAGGCATACCACAGTTTTTGGTTCAGTGGAAGGGCTCTACGAAGAGAGATCCTGGGTCAACAAAAAAGATCTCCATGCTCCTCGTCTCCTGGCCCAGTTTTTGAAAAAAGAGATCGCCAGAGGGGGGAACTGTCAGGCGCCGTCCCTGCACTGTGCATTTGTTATGGGGACGGACTCCTGTCCTTCTGCCGAATTCCGGCAATTGCTGCGCGCGCATGTGCAGTAGGCCCAGCAAGTTCCTGACCTCGGCTTCCTCTGACCATTCTCTTCGCTAATCCCTTGTGTACCTCGTCTTGGCTGTTTTGCACACACAATCTGCTCTCCTGTGTGCGCTCCACTGCACTGGTGACTAGTTGGGACAACTGCGACCTGCACACCTCACACAGCCAAGCCTATACCTCCTTACAGGGGTCCATGGTGAATAATCCGCGCCTCTCAATCTAGTTGCGTCAATACCAGTCAGTGGCCTCTTCAGTACTATTAACGTGACAGCCAGGATGCCCTGTCTGCCATGGGTATCCTGGTGCTTGTAGTTATACAAGCATCAGCATCCCTCTGCTATAGTGCCACCCACCCTGACTGGTTTGCCTAGTGCTGGTTGCATGAAAATCGGGGGGACCCCATGCAAATTTTTCCCTGATCTTCACGCAACCAGCAGTAGGCTGGCAGCACTAGGGTTAATAGTGCTTGGATGGGGGAACCCCACGCTTTTTTTTTTTGAACATTTATCTATTTTTAAATTTATGCCAGCCACCTGACCTCCGGCTGTATAGACAGACAGTGTAGCATGATGTATTTACTAATCATGCAGCTAGGAGGCAGCGTGTTGTATTTAGCGATTATTAAAGCAAACTCAGGAGAGTTTGCTTAATCGCAGATTCATACATTTGAGACTTGTATAGCCAGAGTGGCAAACAGTCGGGACTTTCATCTCTATCGATTTTGGAAATAGCGATTTTGACAGAAACACATCTCTGGCGATTTTACCTAAAATCTCACTTTAATACATTTGCGAGATGAAACACCCGTGAGAAAATTGCTGGATTTTCAAAATCGGAGCTTGATACATTTACCCCCAAGTTTTAATTAGTATGTATTTCCTATTTTATTTTCTGAAACCCATTTGTGCAACTTATTGTATGTCTTGTTATACACTTTTTTTGTAACTAAGCCTTGGAAACATTTTTTCAGATTAAATAAATTTAATCTAGTGTGTTCTCCGTGATTTTTTTGTGAATTTACGAAGCCCAGGGAGGCTCATGCTATTGTGTATGTGATTTAAACGTGTAACATTAATAAGTGGTTTTGGTGAACGTAAGGACATCATAATAAATCCTTTGTGCAGAAAAGGTGTATTCATTGCTAAGTGACTAAGGTGACGCCAGTCACGGCCACCTGTTCAGATTGCTGTATCTGGGACAGGCTGGGCGTTCGTGACACTTCCCTTGCATTTATGTCCATTTTTATGCATGCCAATACTTTTTTGGCCCTTGCAGCTGCTGTATGACAGCACTATTGCTAACTCTACTTTCTACGAGCACTCTCAAATTCCTTTCCATTTTAGATTCCCCTAAATTTATCCCATTTAGTTTATAGTTTTAATGCTTGTTTTTGATGCTTAAGCAGAGCCAAGCATAGCCTTATGTTTATCCATATTAAACTTCATGTTCCATTTGGCCGCCCAATACTCCAGTTTATTCAAGTACCTCTGCAGTGAAACTACATCTTGCTCTGATTTAATTATCTTACAAAGTTTGGTGTCACCTGCAAAAATGTAAGCTTTGCTCTCTAAACCATCACCAAGGTCATTAATAAATATATTAAAAATAAGTGGCCCCAGCACTGAACCTTGAGGTACACCACTTAAAACTTTTCACCAATTAGAAAATGGTCTATTGATCACAACTCTCTGTTCCCTATTCTTCAACCAGTTTTTGACCCAAGTACAAATGTTGTTTCCTAGACCTGGTTCCCTTATTTTGTATTTCAACCTCTTGTTGTGCACTGTGTCAAAGGACTTTGCAAAATCTAAGTAGACCACATCTACTATACTATCACAGTCTAAGTTCCCACCAATTCCCCGTAGAAACTAATTAGATTAGTTTGACATGACCTATCCCTCACAAATCCATGCTGATTCCCACTAATAATCTTATTGTGCATCAAGTAATCATGAACACTATACATTAATATATTTTCCTGTAGTTTCCCCACTATTGATGTCAGGCTTACAGGTCTATAATTCCCTGGTTGTGATCTTATTCCCTTTTTAAACAATGGCACCACTTCCGCTATTCGCCAATCCCTCGCTACTGAGCCAGATTAATTAAATTAATGAAAATTAAGAATGGCGGTCTAGCTATTTCTGAGTTTAGCTCCATAAGAACCCTTGGGTGTATGCCATCTGGACCTAGAGCTTTATTTATCTTAATTTTATTAATTCGCCTTTTAACTTCTTTCTTTGTCAGCCAAGTATTAATTAATAGAACGGTTTCATTACCATTTTTATGCATTATTCCTACCATTTGCTCTTCTCTAGTAAATACTAAAGTGTTTAATACCTCTGCTTTTTCCTTATTATCATTAATCAAATCTACCGATTCTTAGGGGTCCTATATTGTCTTTTTTTAATCCTTTTGACAATTATATACTTCATCCTTTTCATTTCTTCCCTTCCTTTTTTACAAAGTTGGTTCCTCTAGTGGCCAAACTGGGCAATGATCATGACATTTTATGCTCTCGTCGAGCAGCAGGATTGGCCAGTTTGTGGCCAGCTTTACTAAGTTACTAGGTTTCTCTTTTCATTGTAATTTTCCTTGCTGTGATCTCCAGGAAAATGTAGGGTCTTTAGTGTATGATCCTGGGCCCCCTTGGTGACCACACCCTTTTTGTAACGGTTGGGGGATCTGGCCTTCATTGCTTAATATACGTAAACTAATTTTTCTGCTCTCACTCTATACAGTTACTAAGCCACCATTCTTATTCTTAGGCTGGGTACACACTACAGGGTTTTCAGATGATTATTGGCCCAATCACGCAAACAACAACCTTTTGGCCCAATATCTTATGTATATGTTCCAATAATGAGCGGGTTTCGTTCCAAAGCACATTGTATATCATTTTTAAACTGGACTAAAAATGTTGTTCAACAATGGAACAATGTTGTTCCAATCCTGCAGTGTGTATCCACTCACAACCGGAAGCATCCATAGATCTCTATGGATTGGGCAGAGTCACGATATTTTCAGCTAATGGTTATGACAGATGAACAGCAGAGATGTGAAGGTAAATCTTGTAAAATGTGTTTAGTGTGTAAACATGAATCGACATGCTGATGGTAGTGATGGGTAGTTCATGAATGATCAGTTCAAAATCAACTAATCTTCAAAGTGAAGTAACTGATTTAGCTCACAGCTCTGGCAAAGATTAGTTCACCAGGAACTAAAACAAGTGGGAGGAGTTAGAGATAAAGCAGAGCAACTCCAGCAGGCTCACTCACTGTCTCATTTACAATGGCTCTTTAGTTCCTTACTGTAAAAGGAAAGTAGAAAGCACAACACAGTCTGTGAAATAGAAATCTAATTAAAAAAAGCATCTGAAATTGCACTGACTAGCTAAAGCCTATGTGTGAGTGAGAGTGTCTGTATGTTCATGGTACTCACCTTTTTGTGATAAAATCACTGTCCTATTAGTCTTAATTCTGGCTTTGGTACTGGGTCTTGAACTCCCCTCTCCCTACATTTCCTATCTGTGCTAAATATGCTATTGGGTTTGTAGGTGCTAATACAGCAGCACTGCTATTCAGCTCTCTCATGTAATACTCATGAGTTGTGTGAGACTCTGTGGAGCTGATCATTGAACTATGAGTCATGAGTCATTCTCCTGGTTCAGGAGTTCAATAGTTCATCTAGTTCTTTTGGCTCTTTTGACTCTTCTTGCTCTTCTGACTCTTCTGGCTCTTTTAAATCATTTAGATCATTTAGCTCACAAGTCACAGGACACATTCCCTTCCCTGTCAGCTCAAGACACAGTGCACTGCTGAGTGCTGCATGCTATATACTGTATTCTGTTTACTCCACCATATGTACAGGGGAGATGTATTAAACCTTCAAGAGAGATCAAGTGGAAACATTGCCCATAGCAACCAATCAGTTTCTACCATTTTATAGACTCTGGTAAAATGAATGACAGAAGCTGATTAGTCATACTTGCCAACTTTATGTTGGTCACGTCCTGGAGCAGGGTATGGGCGGAGCGTCATGAATCACGCCATTTTGCCCCCTCCCCCAGTGACGTGATGCCTGTTTTGGGTCTTTTTATTGCTGTAAAAAGACCCCAAATGGGCCTAACGTTACAGGGGGCAGGGCCAAAATGGTGTGATTCCGCACGAATCACGTCATATCGGCTCTAATATGCCCAGTTCACTAGTGAAGCTGGTAGATGTTGGAGAATTGTCAGGTCAGAGACTCCCGAATTCCGGGTAGGTCTGGGAGAGTTGGCATGTATTAGGTCAAAGATAAGTTTTTTTTATCTAATCACTGTATTTTAAAAGCAAAAAAGTGACACTTGATAATACTCTGAAGTTGGGTCTTTTTCATTTGCATATTATGAAAGTAAAAAATAATAATGAAAATGTAATTAACTTTGGAGAGCTCAACATGTCACTACTAGTTTTTGTATAAGTGATTGCCCTTTTTAAAATATAAAAAATTATAAGTCATATTAAACTTATCTGATCATTTTAACAGGACTATAACTCATCTAATGAGGTAGTAGTAGATATGCCTAAAGTATGTGTAATAGACTAAATCTATGTCTCCAATCACTTCTCTCAGCAGTGTTCCAGAGCCAGTGATCTAACTGAACTAACTGAGCTAAATGAACTAACTGAGTTAAATGAGCCAACTGAACTAATATTTTGACTGAACTAGATCAGAATGAACTAATCTCCAAAAGTAACTAGATTTCCAATCACTAGCTGATGGGCACTATTTTTTTCAGTTGTTGGTAAAATCGTTTACTATAACACATCGGGAGAAATTTTCTGTAGTGTGTACCCAGCCTTACTGTTAAGGTTAGGTGCAACCCTATTGCAGAGATGCTTCATCTCTATTTACAAGCCTGTCCTACAGGTAATTTGTTTTATTATTTGGCTAATGAGTGCCGGAGGGATTTTCTCTTGTTCATTATGCAATGACTTGCCTCACCTTCCAGAGCACCAGGCAATAAATACTTGTATTTTTTTGTTTGATTTCAAGACAAGGCATATGTATCTAGGTTGATGATTCTTTTATGCAGCACTTTACAGGGAATATTTAACCATTCACATCAGTCCCTTCCATAGTGAATTCTGCAGTCTTGCCAACGTTGTGGGGTGCATGGTGCGGCGATTCATTCATCATTGAGGTCCCCAATCCCGAACACTTCACTAGGAAAATAACTACCATAAAATTCGGGAGTTTCCTGGACATTCCAGTAGAGTAGGCAAGTATGCTCAATACAGAAAGTTCCCTGGTCAGAATGGAATATGTAATGCAGCTTTCATATGACTAGTAGACAATTGTGCAGACCCCACTTTACCAGTATATAAAGCTGAGCCCATTCTAATAACCATTATAAAAAACTAGACATTCCAACATGTTTCTTTCCACCTAGTCAGGTTCAAACACAGGATTTCTAATGGAGCAGGATTTCCAAATGATTTTGAAACAGCAAAAAAAGTCACTATATTAAATATCCCTAGTCTAGTCAAATTATAATGGTTATATTTTTATTACGCATTCCACGTGAAACAAAACATTAACAAAAAAGAATTCATATCCAACACACATAAAATAATATAATATATCTGCAGTACTAATAAACAATCTAACTTTTAGGTTTAGTGCAATGCTCCATGCAGGTGAACTGACACATGCCATCTAAAAGTTATTTTATTGGTGGGATTGTCTGATGGCCAAGCTTGATAATGTGAACCTTAGTACTATCTAAAGTGGGTGGTAATTGGAAGTGATACTTCTGTTTGAATAAACCTAAACATTGGGATTAAACCTAAACACTCTACAACTGCCAAAATGCACTACTGCCAAACTTCCAACTTAATTTACTATTGCATTTACCTTGGCTGAATTGAGGTGACTAATATACAAAAGAAAATTGCAGTGTGTCAGGGCACAAAGCTACTACCAATTCTAGATCTTCTATGTCCACCTTTAAAGACCCTTTTTCTGCCAATGTTATCAGCTTGGACCAGCCTAGCCAAAAACCATTTGACCCTGAAAAGATCTGAATCGGAGCCTTTTAAATTGTTAACTCTACATATACTCCCAATTGCATACCTCCTAATTGTTCTGTACCAACATTGAGCACTTTTCACCAAATGCACTGGAGAGAGACCTGCATTTACAAGCCACCATATTGAAGGCAATACTTAAATAATTGGTATCAGATTGGAGGTCTGCCATGCACAAGCCACCGGATTGGAGGCTTGCATTAAACATTAGTCACCAGATTTAGCTTTACTTTGTATACCATTCACCAAGAGGGGCTCTGCTTTGTGTATTAGCGACTTGATAGGGCTATATTGTCTGGAATGAGAGGTGGGACAGACAAGTAGGGCGCCCCAAAATTTCTGATGGCAGCCATGAGCACAAGTGAGTCATTTGTCTTCCAGGTTTTTTTTGTGTACAACCAGCTTCTACTACACCTATTCTGACCATGCATGCTGCGATAACAAAGGCAATATCTAACTAATGGTCCAGGTATTGTCTTTGAAAAGTCCCCAATGCTCAATAATGATCTTGTTAAAATCAATGTGATCATTTTTGTAATGTTTGTAAATGTGGTTGAAGCATGACTTCATATGGCCCTATTGGTCTGTACATGCAGGCATCTTCTGACCAAACTAACAGGGCATTATTTTATAGGACATTTTATAGCATATCTAATACACTATGTTACCAGCGCTTCATATCACATATTTTAAGCTGGCCATACACACCCTTAGGCTAGGTACACACTACAGAAATTTCCGACCAATGTGTTATTTACAACTATTGTATCAACGACTGAAGTTCCAATCAGTCAGCCAATTCATGCATAAACACTATAAATGTTTTAAATTATTTTTGCCAAACTTAACGTCCAGGCAGCCATTTTTGTCTGCCATAATCACATTTCAAAAGATTGTGACTCTGTACACACTGAACTGATATATGACCTCCTCAGTGCAAAAAATCTCCCACAAACAAGGATTTTGGAAAAGGAAATATGTCATCGTCTTTCATTCTATAGCACATTTATGTTTAGTGTACGTTCTTCTCAACTGCACATCCACTACGATTTATTTTAATATGATGGCCACCATTGATCAACAGCTTGTTGCTATAGTAAGAACACTGCAAGCACAGACCCGAAGCCAGGGTCCCATGGCTGCAGGCATATCTTCCCACCCAGCTGGAGTGGGGGGTTATGCTGCCCTGCGTCATAAGATGAGTCAACTATAAAACTGGGCCACTCCGGTGCACACATCCATGGTAGGAGAGTTGTAGTCCAACATCCCTTGGGTGTCTTGTCCACCCTTAATTGCCCAACTGCAAGTAGTCCCTTGGCCTGTCCACTGTTTCTGGAGACCATGCTCCCCTCCCCCACATATTCGAGTGAAAACTGCCAAGTGGCAGGCAAACTTTCTGGCTCCTTGTCCGTTTGTTTCTGGCAAAGATCCAATCCTTCCTCCCCCAAACACTCAAGGGACAACTGCCCAGTGGCAGGCAAGCGTGGGGGCTCCATTAATTCTTTGCTTATGGGGAATCCTCTGTCCCCCTCCCAAACCACTTGTTGGTGCCCTTGTAAGTATGTTGGTGTGCATCTCCCCTCCCCTACTACCACATCCAACTGTTGCACTACTTCCCTCGCCTCTGGTGCATCGGGGTAGTGTGAATCCTGCTGTACTGGTGCCCTCTCAGACACCCACTCAGTCAACATATCCTCATCTGCCAATTCTGCATAGGGGAAGGCATATGTATAATTTTCCCAGGGCCCCATGGTAGTGGCTTCTGACATGACAATTACTTTATCCTCTCCCATTAGATCTGTCCTACAGTCTGTAATCATGATTTCTGCTGAGATTATATGTTGAGCAAGTTTATGATTCTCTTCTGCCACAATTGGGTACAGCTGTACATCACTTGCCCCGGAGAGCACACATACGGTATCCTGCGTTACTTCATTAACCAATACATTTTCAGGCACAAGAGGGGTGGATAACTGGTATTTTCTGAAATTCTGTTCTAACTCAGACACAGTCTCAGGTTCCAATAACACTGGCAAATTATCAGAAGATGCTACTACATGGTACTTACTTGGTAGCTCTTTTCCATCCAAGTCCCCAAATGGGAGGATTTCTCCTAATCCTTTCTTAGTAGTCAGGTACAACATCCTCACCAAGCAGCTCTTCTCCAGTCTCCCCCAAGATAGTAGCTTGGGCAACTGTGTATAATCCACTGGGATGGACCTCCCCCTGATTAACAGACTGAACAGCCATTTTCTTAGAGTGTGACAAAAGATATTGCAATTGGCATTTTTCAGTATTCACTCGATAACACTGATCCTGCCACATTTCAGTGTCCGTAAGTCCTTGTCGCCATACCTCATCCTCTGCTTCTTCAAAACTCTGTTGCAGACATTGCATTTGTTCCCAGAGAGGTATGTGGGGACCCAAAGTGAGCATCCATTTCCTATAGACACTGAAGGCATTGATGGGATTCTCCTGATCTTTTAAAAGACGTTTGAGGATATCCCTGTGCGTGCAGTACAGGTAAGGTACACCCCGGATCTGGCATTCCACTATCAGCTCCTTCATACTCATTGTCTCTAGTGGATCTGTAGAATCTGCTAATGGGACAGATTCTATGAGTACATTTGCAGGGGATTCATCAGGCATGTCCCTGTGCTGTAACAGTCCATTTACGTCTTGTTTGTACTGCTGATTATTGTTGTATCTGGATTCTCCCTTGGCCAGATTCTGCATAGTACAAATAACTTCATGTGTAAAATCATCCCATTCTGGTTCATCCTGAAAATTACAGGCACTTGCCTCCTCTTTCAACATTAGGAACACATCCAACAGGTTCTCCAATTTCTCCTGTAGACTGGCTCCTTCCCACATAAAAATCTTTGGGCACTCCTCATCCCAATAATCCAAAATGTGCTGCATTGTGGTGGGGTGGTGCAACACATCCATATCCCCATTCTGCAGACACTCCCACAGTCCTTCATCCCAGTACACCTTTCTCCTGGGTGTACTGGACTGCTTAATCCCTTCCTTTGGGAACTTTTTCAGCACTGGGCTGTGATCTGCTCTCTTGTTCCTAGAGCTCACAACCATTTTACTTCCAGGGATCACCTCACTGTGATTTCCCCTCTGTGAGACATGGTTCCATCTTCCGCTCTCCTCTGGCGGGGTGCGCTTCCCCTTATCAAATCGGCACTTAGGCGGCATCTCCCCTCGCCTAAAGCCCACAACGCTTTTCGTGACACTTTCTGCCTTAAAGCCTTAAGGAGTAAGTTCAGGATAATGTGGTAACTGGTTTCTAGTGCTAACTGCTTTGCAGAGCCCTGGAATGTATCACAATACAGTTCCCCTGCAGCTCTACCCAGAGAGGATCTGGGACTGAGTGATCCCACTGCTGCCACCAAAAATGTGAAGATATCGGGTGTATCTGGCCAAATGCTACCCACTTCACGCTGGCTGACCACCCATGGGTGCCTTCCTATGCCAGGGAAGTCTACCCAGTACCTTCTAGGATTCGTATAGTCACTCAGGCAAAATGCAGTTATAAAAATACAACAGTATATTTATTGTCATACAAACAACACTAGAATATTATGTACACACAGTAAATAAATGCCAGGCAGATTTACCACATTATCTGTCCCTTACCCCAATAGCTTCAGGAATTATAGTCACCTGCTGTCCAGACTTCACGACCCATGGATTTCTCTCAGCTGCATATATAGTTTGGTATCCACTGCACTAAGGTGATATCGGGCCGAACGTCTATCGTCCGATTGACCTAATCATCCGCTGAAAACATTGTAGTGTGTACCTAGCTTTATCCGTCTTCTTGACCTGACAGCCGGGTGACCAGATTTTTATCAGATTTGGGCATAAATATAAACAGATGTGGGTGGCCTAAAAGTGCAACATTTGCAATGGCGACCCATTAGATCAGTCATTCCCAACGTGTGCAATATCGCCCACCAGTGGGCGAATGAAGTCCCATGGGGGGCGATGAAAAGTTAAGATTACTTTGGGGGCGATTTTATATGAGTTTGGGTGATAGGTAGACTTTGTATACTCACTTTTTTATAAATGAATGAAATTCAAACAAGAAATATTAAAGAATAATCAAACATTGTATTAAAGTCAATAGACATCTTTTGCTACAGGTACGTAAGATGACCCGATACGAAACGAGCGAGTTCAGTACCTACTGTTTCATCCATTGGGAGAATAGCAAAGATAACATTAAAATACTCATTTGTAGATGGCAGAGTGTTCAGTTTATAAAATTCATTATAAGATGGCATACCGTAAGCTGTGTTTCTGTCACTTCTGTGAACCCCGAATACCCCGCGCCATAAGTGTTAGTTGCTTTTTACCAATCCGACCAAGTAAATCAGAGATAGTAAAGTGAATAAAAAATTACATCTGATTCTATCCCTTTTTTTGTTAGAGCTCAGTGGCGCACCCGGGGGGTTATAGTAGCCCAAAAACCCCAAAATAAAAATCAGGAGGAAAAAAAAGATAATACATTAAAACACAGGGGGACACCTGCTCTCTGCACTACATGTGTGTTTATTACTTACAATTTGTTTCCTGTTTGTTTGTTTTTTTTGTTCAAACTTTATTTGCACAATGTTTCTTATATGCTGCAAATTAAGTTTAAACAAGAAAAAGAATCTACTAGAGCTGTTCCTCGTTGTTCTGCACGGAGACAGCACACAACCTGAACAGCCTGAACAGCTTCTTCTGGGGATTACAAGGTGAACCCGCCTTTCCTTAATATAACACACATGTATTACATGTGGGTTTATTAGGAGGTCTGGAGATGTAGCACACTAAAGTAGTGCGCACCTTTAATGATTTCTACTCTTAATGGTTGAGGGTGATTATTAGCACATTACAGTATATGTCAGTTATCATATATATACTTTTTGTGCCATCTATTAACGCTTTCATTCACGGACAGGGGCGCGCTCAGTCAGACCGCTATTAGGGCCGGGGGGTAGGCTGCCCGGCCGCCCCCGGATGCAATATACAACATTTTCCCCGGCGGCCGCATCTGATGACAGGGGATGCGGCCGCCTCAACGCACAGGCGGACGCATCACATGACAGGGTATGCGGCCGCGTCATTGATGATGGGGCCGCATCGCCTGTCATGTGATGTGGCCCTATCATCAATGACGCGGCCGCATACCCTGTCATGTGATGCGTCCGCCGGTGTGCCCCCAGGGCTTTCCTCTCCCAGCCCGCGCCTGTTCACGGGGCAAGTAAACCCTGCCCACAATGACGACATAATCCTGTATTTATTACTTCATTCTGATTCAGTTAAAACACTTTTTTTCAGCTCCGAAAATGGTTGCTTTGAAGAAAAAACACAGACAGTACAGTGTTGAGTACCTAAAATTTCGATTTATTGAATCGCCTTACAATAAAATATTACCAATGTGCCTTTTATGTCACAAAACTTTCAGTAATAAAGCTACAAAGCCATCTAGATTGCAAGATTACTTAGTTAGGGTGCACGCTGATAAGAAAAACAAAGGATTATTATACTTTCAATCACTCCAGTTTTTGCAAAGACCCACAGTATCCGGTATGTTTTCAACCAGTTCAAAGCGAGACTATGATGGCTTGCAAGCCTTTTGCAACATATCATTATTGATAGCGAAATCTGGAAAGCCGCATATTATTGGCGAGGAATAAATTTTGTCATGCTTGCTGAAGTGTTACGCACTGTTCTTCACAAATCTCCGTTTGATACATTGAAGAAGATTTAATTGATTAACAACACTGTTCAACGTAGAATAGATGAAATGGCTCAAGATGTCGAACAATCTCTCTGTAAAATTTTGCAATCGTCTCAATTTTCCCTGCAACTCGATGAATCCACATTGCCAGGGAACGAAGCGTTATTGCTAGCTTACGTAAGCTTTGTAAAAGAGGGGATTTTTTTCAGGAATTGTTGTTTGCTAGAACACTGAAAAGCGACACGAAAGGGGAGTCCATTTTTCAAGTTGTGGAGACATTTTTTCAATAAACATAGAATGTGTAGCAACAGATGGAGCTCCCGCAATGGTAGGATATCATCGAGGATTCATAGCGTTCCTGAAGAAGGCTGTTCCAAACGTTCTTGCTGTGCATTGTGCGATTCATCGACAGCATTTAGTAGCAAGCCACCTCAGCGAGAATCTTCACCAAACTCTGCAATGCGGTCAATAAAATTAAGTCTAATCCGCTCAACAATAGGATATTCTCAAAACTGTGTGAAGAAAATGATGAGGACTACAATAATTTGTTGCTGCACACGGAAGTTCGTTGGCTATCCAGAGGCTCTTGCATGAAAAGATTTTACACGCTCTTTGATTCTGTGTTGGAATTTCTTGCAACAAAAGATCCACATTTAAGAGCAAATTTGGTAAACTCCAAAACAAAAATTGCCTATCTGACAGATTTATTAAAAAAATTCAACGAAATGAACTTACAGCTGCAAGGAGATAACTTGAATCTAATCAAAACAAAAACATTAATTTCATGCTTTGTCGCTAAGCTCAAAATGTACAAACAAAATATGGGCAGGTTGTTAGACAGTCGCGGCGGCCACGGGCACCGCCGCGACTCACTGTGGCACCGCCTGGCGTCCCGGCCGTCGCTATGACGACCGGAAAGTCACTTCCGGGATTCGGGTCGACCGTTGCCAGGGCAACGGCCGGACGCCAAAAGTAATGTTTATGCGTCCTGCAGGCTGTGTAGCCGGGCGCATGCTCACTTGTGTTTCAGAGCCTGTGGGCTGATTAAGCAGGGCATATTATTTATTAGCCTACACCTGAGTGTAGGTCCAGGGCCAAGCCCTGATTTGTCTAGCGGTATAGTAGGCAATTAGCCTGCAAGTGTGCATTCAAGCCCTGATTGGTCTGTCTGTGTATTTAAGGCAGTGAGGTCTGCAGCCTCACTGCCGGTTATAGCATCCAGTTTGCCTGTCTGCTAACCTGCTCCTGTATCGTGTTGGTGACAACCTGTGGATTGATTTCTTGTGTATGACCCCTGCCTGGACTTTGGACTCTGCCTGTTTGCCAGTGACCCTTGACCTTTCAGCCTGCACCTTGGACCTTGCTACCGTGCATGTGATTTCGACCTCTGGCGTGTTTACCAAACTATTCCTGCTTGCAAGTGACCTTTGACCTCGGCTTGTTCTCCGGTTACACTGTCTACCATAACTCTCTGTTACTGGGTTCTCCACAGCCGGTACACATTTCACGACCCTCCATTTGTCTGCAGCCAAGACTGTCCCCACCACTAGGGGCAACAGTGAACACCAGACTTTCGGAGCAGACTCCGGGTTTTGTGGTACCGGCTGGAGGGGTTCCTAACACAGGTCAGAACTTTCACAATTTTCAAGATTATCATCCAATGACCTCGCCAATGAGGACCTTTTATTTTATTTTCTAAACATTTGTAGGCCCTTACAAAGATTTTACACTTGTTTTGAAGATATCCTCACACTAGAAATACCAAATTGGATCTTGGATTCTTTTTCTGCTACAGAAGAAACTGGCATCAACCTGCAAGAGAAACTTATTGAACTGACATCCAATGAAGAGCTGAAATTTAAATTTAAAGATGGTTATCAAAATTTTTGGTTACAAAATCAAATACCTACGTTGTATCCTGAATTATTGAAGGTCATAAGGAAATATTTTATTGAATTTCCATCGTTGTATTTGGTTGAAAGGGGATTTAGTGCAGTCACAAATCTTGTAACAAAAAATAGGAACAAGCTGCACATCACAGAATGCGGCGATCTGCGATTATTATTGACGTCGATGAAACCAAACATAAAAAAAACTGGTTGATGACCATCAGTTTCAACCATCACACTAATTTTTTTGTTTTTGTAATTTTGTATTTTGTAATTTCACTAAATAAATAATAATTAGTAGTTGTATGACATACCCTTTGTATTTTTTTAATTTCCAGTATTGTGTTTGCCATCTGAAATAAATGATTGATTCAAGGAAGCAACTCTCCTTACCATTGACCAAATAATGTAGCTTTATTTTTATTTCATCATAGAACCTATGCTTTGAAAAACAAAGTTAGTCGTATCAGGCACCATAATTAGGTAGTAAAAAAAAAAATCAACTTTCCGATAAATCATAAGGGGCGACTGAAAAATACAACGTCTCCTTGGGGACAATGGGTTTAGAGAGGTTGGGAACCTCTGCATTAGATGATCAGGATCAGCACTCTTTTTGGGCCCATATATTCTGCTATTTGCAGCCAATTATGTCTAAAATTGGTTATCAGTTTTGCAATGTATACAGGCTCCTTTATCATGTTCCATTATTGTTACATTTTCTTTATTTGTACCTAAGAATTTGTATCTAACATGTTATCCTGCAAGTTTAACTTAGCACAGTGATTTGTCTTTTTAGCTTCCTTCTGTGTGTTTTCAGCCATATCTTTAAATCATCAGTTAGAGTTGTTTCTTTTTGTTGTCCTGGGATAAGACACAAATAAAGTCTGTATGAATATAGGAATATATGACTGAGAAGAGCTGAAGGAAACCAGAAAGACAACTCCCTGTAATAAGTAAAAGCTGCACAAGTGCGTGGACAAGCCAATTCATTTAAGTAATGAGAAAGTGGACAGCTCCTTTAAAAAGGCCACGAATAATGTATGAATAATGTATGATATGCATATATGAACACTGAGAAAAGCAAATAGTTTCTGGAGTTGAAGCTAATGCACTACCAGTTAATGCATTATCAAACCCTGTGACAGATAAAGCCATTAATACTATATATTGATTAAATATGGCATGGACAAACTTCATTTTCAAAGCCTGTGCTACACTGCAAATAGCAGTGAAAGGCAATATGTTAACCCGTTGTTCTCCATCACAAGACAACATTGGAGATTAAAGCGTGTGTGAATATTGACCTTGTACATGTAATTGATGTGAAGTGAGAAAGGCTTAATCATGAACCAAAAAATGCAGACGTGCAGCACATCAAATTCTGCAAAAACGCATCTAATTGTCTATGTAATACATAGATAACATTAGGGTGGTTTGGGTGTGTCCCCATGAGGTGATCTGCACAACCACTTTGTAGTCTAATATGAAAATGAGCATGGTGGACAAAGTAAAAATATCACTGCTTCCTATCATTCTCAATGTGTCCCTTTACTTCTGTGCTTAAATTAAAACATAACTGAAGCTAAATTGAAAATATTTTAGGAGATAAATGTGAAAGTGGAAATGAATAAAGGACGTAGTAATAAAGTGGGTTTTTACTCTTTTCACTATGTGCTTTTTCACGTGAACCTGCAAACTCAGACAAATCTCCATTTTGGGGCAACAGTTCCGAAGACCAGCAAGTGTTCTGCAACAAATTCATCAAATTAAAAATGCAACACATTTTGCGGTTCATAATTGACATTTATGACCTCATTTGCAGTTAGCAACAAATCGATCTGACAGAGGCACCTTATAGCTATGCTGCACTGCAAATTTAGGCTGTGCGACTGATCGGTGTGAGAGATTTGGAGGTGGGAGAAGGGTGCATCCTTGCTCAAATCTAAACCACAGTGTAAAAATAAAACTGCCCAATATTTGTGTGCCATATAAGCAGACAGTATTTTCCCTGCATGCAAAAACAGTGCACTGCTTACACCACAACATGGTTTGTTCAGGTGACAATTTATCTGGATTTGCTCCTTACACTTCAAGAGGCATTAGTCTGCAATCTGAAGCAGTTATATGGTAATCACACTTAATGGAACATGTGTAAAATCTTGGACTCTTATTAAGCAATGAAACAAAGATGTAGTTCAGTTTATTGTTAATTCAGATTATGGGGACAACAGTTCCTAATTTTTTTTGCTTATTCATGTTTAATCCAAGCCCGACGGGGCGCAATGCCCACCCGCTATTTGCCTCAGGTCAATATAAATGATGGCAAAGCGCAGCACCACATTTCAGCATTGGCCTGTGGGAGAGCGGGCTACAGAGAATGGGGGACAAGGGGCTGCAGAGAATGGTGAGCGAGGGAAGTGGCTGCAAAGAACAGGGGGGAGGAGAAGTGGCTGGTGAGATCAACGGTGGAAAAGGGGCTACAGAGAACAGGGAGAGGGAAGCTTCTGCAGAGAACAGGGGCGGAGGTGGCTTCAGAGAACAGGGGTTAGGCGGGCTGATTGCAAAGAACAAAGTGGATGGGGTGGGAGAGGTGGCTGCAGAGGTCAAGGGGGGGATATGGCTGCAAGGAATGGGGGGGAGTGGCTAGATGGAACAAGGGGGGGGTTGGCTTGAGAGAGCAGTGGTGGGGGAGGAGCTGGAGAAAACAGGGATGGAGGAGAGGTGGATGGAGAGAACAGGGGGGTGACTGGAGAGAACATGAGGTGGTGCTGCTAGAGTGAACAAGGAGAGGGGATTCAGGGGGCTAGGAGAGGAGGGTGGGGATATTCTGTGTGGTACGTAAATATATACCGTATTTTTCGCTGCATAAGACGCTCTTTTTCTCCCAAAAAAAGTGGGGGGAAAAGTGTGTGCGTCTTATGGAGCGAATACTGCAAAAAAGAGTGCACGTTGGGGACCTTAATGATGCCGTGGGGAAGCCTGCAGCCAGATCAGAAAGCAAGGACTGCATGGAAGGAGAGCGGGTCCAGGCAGGAAATTTACAATTCCATGGTGGCAGCGTGGAGAAGCGGGTCCCGGCCAAGAAGGAGGAGATCGTACAGAGGAGGAGGGAAGGCTGCAAGCGAGGAGTGAGTGCTGTTGCTGGCTGTGTTATTGCCGCGCTGATTGGAGAAGAGTTTGTAGTAGGCGGCGTTTCCTAATAGACAGCGGGAACAGTAGTGCGCAAGCGCATTACTCCCCATTCAACGGCTGGGCTTGTCTGAGGTACTATGAATGCTGGCTGCAGGGTGCACAATTTATTAAAAAAAATAAACTTTATCACTCATTAAATCTTGATTTACCCCATACATATGATGATCCACTTTGAGCAACCTAAATATTTTATTACACTATTTGGTTCAGATCATTTTTTTTCCTGTTTTTCTCCTCTAAAAACTAGGTGCGTCTTATGGAGCGAAAAATACGGTAATACATAGATACTATAAAACATAATAAGTCATTTAATCTTATAACAAAAATCAATCAGTATTCAGAAGGTGGTGATGCGTTTATCAGCAATTATAGTCTCAAATGTGGTGTAAATTTGTAGACTGTTCATTTGATTTTGGTGCTGGTAGAGAAAATAGGCTTTTCTATTAAAAAGGGAATGTTATTGTATTACACGCAGACTAATATATTTCATTACCGATGCTGCGGGAGAAGTTTGACTTCCTAATGTTAGCCCGTTTGCTTATCTCCAAATAAGACACTATGGTGACTCATTTCCTAAACCTGATATAACAAGATCTTTAACTGCCCTGGAATCCTTGTGTGTACACTCGCCTTTTCAAAGAGGGATTATTTCCACGCTATATAATCTCCTTATCTCTTTCAAGCAAGCCAACACCCACATCCATGAACTCAGATAGGAAGCTGATTTGGGCAGGTCACCAGATGAGGACACTTGGGCAACAATTAGAGAGAGAGACTCTAGGGCATCCATTTTATCCTTTGTTAAGGAAAATGCCTACAAAATATAGCTGGTACCTGGTCCTCACCAGGCTGAAAAGAATCTATGGTTCCACCTCTGACTTATGTTGAAGGAGTGGTGGGGAACGGGGGTCCTTTCTCCAAGTTTGGTGGTCCTGCCCACGGGTTGCTTCTTTCTGGGATGATGTTGCTGCTCTCATTAGTGATGTCACTACCGTCCAGGTCTCCAAATGTCAATGGTCATTTCTTCTTGGCTCTCCTATTGAGGTTTTAGATAAACATGCAGACAAATTGTCAGTTCAGATCCTCAACACTGCCAGATGTCTATTTGCAAAGCATTGGAAAAGTCTGTATTCTCCCGCTAGACAACAATTAATTAACAAAATTTGGTACCTGGCATCTATGGAAAAAATTCTCTGCATATCTAATCAAGAAAACCCACAAATTCTCCCAAATCTGGGGTGACTGGTTCCTTTTTAATGGTACTTCTGATCCTTCCCAACCACCTGATCTTCCTCGAAGTGTCTCAGCACTCTTCCTGTGACTGATATTTAGTAGGCTACACACTACATACTGTCATTCGGCCCCGGATCTGGTCTCAATCCCCCCCTCACCCCCACTCCCCCCTTTCTCCTTTCTACCTCTTCCCTACCCATTTTATACATCGTCATAATTCTATACTCCTCTACAAGACCTTTTTTCAATTCTGTGCTACTATACTCAGTATATATGTCTATATTATGCAAATATTCTAATCGAGTTTGGTCTTCTATTCTTGCCTATACTATAAGGTATCATTTGTTTCTGCTACCTTTTGACCATGTTAGTTGTTTGTATTTTTATGTGACGAAACTTTATAAATGAAGTCTTTTAAAAAAAAAGAGAATGTTACTAATTTAACATCAGGGCTGGGGAAGGGAATATGTCTGTTTATTAAATGGGAATGTTATTAATTTAATGTCGAGGCTTGTTGGGAGGAAAGAGGCTTATTTATTAAACGTGAACACTATTAATTTCAATATCAGGCGGGTTAGGGGGAAGAGGCCTAATTATTAAACATGAGTGCTATTAATTTAATATTGGATCTGTATAAGGGGAAACAGGCATATTTATTACATGTTAATACTATTAATTAAATCTCGGGACTAATTGGGTGTAAAGAGGCCTGTTTATTACACAAAGAAGGCTACTGATTTAATGTCCAGCTGGTGTAGAGGGTGGGAGGCCTAGATTGTTCACTTCCTGTTCAGCTTTCCAGGAGGTGAATAATAACTTTCTCTTCTCTAAACAGGACCCCAAAATTACAGGATCCAGCCAAGCAGCAACTGAGCTTAAGACACCAGCAGCAGCACCATGTTGTCAAATTACAAGAACAGGTAGGAGACATCAGGACATGGTTGGAGAATGTCTTGAGCTTATAGACTGCTAGGCATGCCCCCACTGTAAAATGGCTACACTTCCCTGGCCACATTTTACTTCCACTGAGAGCCAAGACTAGGAGGAGGAGGAGGAGGGGTGGGAGCCAATTTTCTCTCTTGCCCAGGACTCTTAAATATCTAGTTACGCTCTGCTAATTAGAATGGAATGTGGTGTTTCTGTGTTGCAGAGCACATGAATAAAGTTGCATCTTTGCAAAAAGATCTAGACATATTAGGTGTCATGTGTCGCAACAGAAGTTCATTGTAACTGCATGTATCATTATGGATTTGGGTATCTGAAATACTAAGCTAAAATATGAATAAAATTATACTATAAATAGCAAATCATTGATGGAGAAGAACTCCCTACTAACAGTGTCCAAAGGTTTTCCAATGCTAACTAATGTTAAGAACTGGTAGCCAAGTATAGCACAAGTTGATGATGTACTAAAAAAATATGAACGCTCCAGCAGCATCACAATATTTATTGAGAATACGGCAGATGACTTGGCAGAGTGGAGGTGGATCTGGCTAAAGAGCTCATCAACAAGTACATGATGGGTCATACCATGACCCGTGGAGGACCTCTTCAGCCAAGGAAGCCATACTGCTACTGAGTCCCCCATACCTGATAAATAATGAGATGTGTCAAGGGTTTCCTACTACTTTAATAGAGGTATACACTCATGTGATAAAAGTATAATCTTGCCTCTGTATAACTTTGGTGTTACCACACCTTGAATTTCACTTCACTACTTGTAAAAAGGACATAAAAACATAGAGTAATTGTAGAGATAAGCAACCAAATTAAGGTGGCATTTGCCTGTCTTGATGGCTAGAACAGTGTACCTGGAGTGTATGTGAAATCGAATTGAATTGGCTGCTCCTCCTGTGCTATCAGGTGCCTCATACACTACACACTTACAGTGCAAGGATATTTAATTTATCTGCCCAGCTACTCTGGTACCTCTCCCCCTGCTGACAAGTAATTACAGCAGGGAGAACTGTAACTACATGGGGAGGGGTTATCCAAAATAAGTGGTATGGACACTCTTAGCTGTTCAAGTTGTTTATGCGATGTGCAGACAGAACTCAGAGATCAGAGGGATCACCGCCCCAGGTCCCAACCGACAAAAGGCCAAGTGCATGCTTTACATGTATGACATCACCGTCTTTTGCACAGATCAGTGGTCAGTAACAGCACTCTTCCAGATTTGTGAGAACTTTGGCCAAGCTTCAGTGGCAAAGGTCAACTGTGAGAAGTCAGTGGCGATGCTGTTTGGCAGTGGCATCTGTCTTACACAGCTCCATTCCCTTTCACAAACAAATGAGACTTCATCAAGAGTTTGACAGTCTGATTTGGTGTAGAGGCCATGGCCCTGAAGTGTTGGGAGGAGAGACTGGCAACAGTGCAACAGAAAATTGGACTGTGGAGTCTCAGAGACCTTACCATTGAATGCACGGGTGGCCACATTTGGTTGCAGACTACAAACAAATCACACTGACAGTGTTTTACTTTATATGGGGCTCCAGAATGGACAGAGTAAAGTGGGTAGGTTTATAAAAGGATACCCTCAAAAGTGGAAAAGTGATCCCTGACATTCCCACTATGCTACGAGCTTCTTTGTAACTGTATCTGCAGAACTCTGTGAAAAGTACAACAGCTCTGCGACCAACTCCATGTCTTACTTTTTACTCCTGTCTCTTTGGAGGGGACTTGGCTAGGACAAGTGGAACAACTCCTTACTTTACAACTGGAACACTCCCTGGTTTTAACTGGACGTGGGTACATTTGTAAAGGAACACCATCTGGAGGGAGTTAAACCTGACTTGTAGGAAGCAAAGATTATCCACAAGCTCATCAGAGAGATGGAATCTATTCCAGGGCTCCCTGCTGCTAAATAACAGCTTTTATGGGAGAATGTGGCCTCCAAAGGGCCCACTAACAGACACAAAGACCTGACACTGATGTCTATACAGGGGTATTTGCCCCTCAGGACTTTCATGCACTCCCAGAACCTGTGCAGATATAGTCACTGTGTCACATATGGGGCAATCCAGGAGGCCTGGCACCATATGAACTGTGTTAAGGACACTTTATGGCTTGCCAAGAATCACCTAATTTTGTAAAGGCAGAAGATGACCACCCCGGACTGTCGCAGACTGATTCCCAGCATGCTAAGAGATTATTCCATCATGGACAGTCCTGAGGAAAAAAAGAGGACTGAATTTGTCTCCTTCTTCCCCACCTCCCTATATCCTATATGTGTCTTTTTTCAATAAAGCCTTGGGACTGTGACTTCCTCTCTCTTACCGCCTCCTTCCTTTCCCCATCATACTTCTTGAAGTTTATTGAATGTCTTGCCTTAATTTATGTACCCTCCCATTATATATGTCTGTCTATCAATAAAGCTTTGTGCCTGTGAACCCCTACCTTACCCAATTCACCTACCTCCCCTTCACATCCATTGCTTGTTGAAACAGTTGTCTTGTTGAAGTGATGAATGACTAGTGTAGTACTTGATGTATAGTGTAAGATAACATATATTGTGCCATATGTCTTGTATTCTACTATAAAGTATGTCTGATTTATGTTTTACGGTGCATTGTGGTTCAGCTGCACTGTGACGCAGTACACTTGAATGTAATACCTTATATCTGGTTTTTTTTTTAAGTTTCATTTTTCATTAAAAAAAAGTTGTTTATGCTACAAAAGTGACACCTAAGGTTATTTAATTACCTGCTACAAATACATTTTATATGAATTTATACAAAAACAATATAGCAATCTCTTTTTTCAGTACAGTTTTCGGATGATACAAGTTTAAGAGAATATTTTTTTTTTAATAAGGCATGCACTTAATGCAAAAGTGTTTGAAGATATTAAATGCTTAGCAGGATACACGTTTGAGTAAGTTGTTTGAAAGTGAAGCGATTTATGGTCAGTGACAAAGTGAAATGCTTTGGTGCAGAATTTATGTATATGAATTCAGAATTTCTAACGTCATAACGTTATTCAGTGAAAGCAACAAAATAAAAAAACACAAGAAAAATTTTATTCTGAAAGAAAATAGAAACTAGCAAGCACACTGGCTACCGATTAAGTCACTTCTTCCTCAACCCTCCATGGTTTACTTGCAACCAACATTTTGGCGATTGGTGTTCAAAGTCTCTCTGAAGCTTTACATGTGTCCTGCCAAGTATTAGGGATCAATTTTTTGTTTCAACAGACCACCTTCCTATTCACAATCAATTGGTCACCAAGAACTACCTGTAGTGTCTCTGGGCCTGGTTCATTAAGGAAAATAAAGCAAAGAAAATTAGTAACTTTGTCCCTTGGCAAAACCATGTTGCATTGGAGGGAGAGGCAAATTTAAAATGTGATGGCAGATTTATAATTGGGGTAAGGCATGTTCTAGATCAACTTTAAATTTCAGTGTACACATAAAGCTATCAAGTATTTGTGTGCTACATGAAAAAACAGCCAGTATTTATCCTATGTGCAAAATAATAAACTAATTTGCACTTCTTACATTATAACATGGTTTTGTCCAGGAGAAAACTTACTCATTTTTTTGCCTTACTTTCCCTAATGAATCAGGTCCTCTACGTCTAACTAGTCAGTCCCTTTGTCCATTTATGCAGGTTTAACTTAAGACCATTTCTCACCTGCTGACCAATTCTCTGTGACAACAGACCTATACTTGGATGTAGTTAGTTCATCATCATCACCATTTATTTATATAGCGCCACTAATTCCGCAGCGCTGTACAGAGAACTCATTCACATCAGTCCCTGCTCCATTGGAGCTTACAGTCTAAATTCCCTAATATAGACACACACTCGCACAAAGACAGACAGAGAGGGAGACAGACAGACAGCGAGGGAGAGACTAGGGTCAATTTTGATAGCAGCCAATTAACCTACCAGTATGTTTTTGGAGTGTGGGAGGAAACCGGAGCACCCGGAGGAAACCCACGCAAACACAGGGAGAACATACAAACTCCTCACAGATAAGGCCATGGTTGGGAATTGAACTCATGACCCCAGTGCTATAAGGCAGAAGTGCTAACCACTACGCCACCGTGCTTAGTTCCTAAGTAAAGCCTGTCCTCGATTAAGTTTACAGCAGCTCTACACTTGGATTTGGTTGTTTCCTCAGTAGAGCTGAACTTTTGAACAGGTGCATTGGACATAGTGCCCTTGGACCAACCTGATAAGTAAGTCGTGGATCACCTCTATGCATCCCATATTATGTCAGGACAGTCTATACAGAGCTTCAGGAGGGTATATTTTTGTATGCAAGTCCTGACCTGTGTGATTACAACATGTTTGTGGTTGCTTTTACTGAACAATAGCATCATTAAGTAGACAAGAGACTTAGGAGACTATTTAACAAATGGTAAAGGGCTAAAATGCTGGCATACACGTTGGCCAAAGGCTTTTTCACAGCTGTTTCTTATTTAACAAAGTGTTAACGCCCTAGCCTATGTAGCAGCACATACCACAGTCCTCATAGACTTTTATGGAGACAGTGGTATTAGGCAGTTTATGGGATCTAGCTGAATCCCTCACCAGGTCAAAGTGTGATGTTTGCCACACATACACAAAGAGAAATCTTGTATTCGGGAATGAGATGTGGTTACCAGAGTGGAGGAAAGGCGATATACTCCAGAGGGACTATGTGTGAAGATGAGCTTGGATATGTAGGGAGCAGTGGAGTTAGAGAGGGCAGTGTGAGGAGTTTAACGAAAATACTGTAGGGGAGCCAGTGTAAGGCTTGGCAGAAAGGGGAGGCAGATGTGCAGCAGCGAGAGAGGTAGATATGTCTAGCTAAATCATCTATCAGTTATAGATCGAAGAAGAGCAAGATAAGTGGAGGAGGCCAATAAGGAGAAGGTTGTAGTAGTTGAGACTTGAAATGAACAGTGAGTGGACAAGAGTTTTGGTGCCATACTGGGAGAGGTAGCGTCTGATACAGGTGATGTTGCTGGAAGAGACAGGATTGGCCAGGAGACTGAATGTGGGGAGCGAAGGAAAGTGAGGAGTCAAGAATGACACCCAGGTAGCGGAGTTGGGGAACAAATGAGATAGTATTGTTGTTGACTTTGATAGATAGTTCGAGAGGACAGGAGACTCTTGATGTAGGAAAGACAATGAGTTTAGTTTTAAAGTTAAGTTTAAGAAAGCATAAGGACATCCAGGAGGAGATGACTGAGAGGCAACTGACACCCGAGAGAGGAGATTAGGGAAAAGGAGAGAACAGGGGCTGGCTCAAAATTCCCAGCCAGTCCCTGATCGCAGTGATATGCAACAGTACATAATATTAGTTACACTTACAGTGCAATGCGGCTTCCAGTTTTTCAAGTTATGGGAGAGGGATATCTCCTATTTGTTTCATCCTGATCATGTGAGAAAGAGGGGCATTTTTCAAAACCGACCCTTCTCCCACAAGAATTTTGTGTATGATGTAAGAAACTGATTATGCAAATTACAGTTCATTTTTACCAGTATTTTAAAGAATACTAAGTCTAAAATGCATGTTGGTCTAAATAAACAATGTAATGAATATACATTATTATTATTAATTATTATTAATATTTATTTATAAGGCGCCACAAGGCATCCGCAGCGCCGTACAGAGACAAACAAAATCACAATACAATGGGAGACAGCACAATACAGTAAACACAGCAACTCAGTACGCTCAATGCACAGCTAGAGAGGGCAGGGAAGGGGGAGGGAGGATCCGCAAACGACGGGGCCCAAGAAGGAGGGCGTGGAAGACAGGGAGACCCCCAGGGGGGAGGAGGGAGTATACATATAAAAGTACCTATACTGTACGGTTTTAGTGATGTTTGACATTACTTTTACATTTGTCATTCAGCCGACTGCTATTGTTGTCTCTTATCAGCGATTTTGGATACAAAGAGGTAAGCTGGGTGCACACTACAGGGAATACCCGATTATTGCACCGATTACACGATATATGATTGTTAGGTCTGATATTGCATTAGTATGTACGCTCCAACACTCATGTTTTATCGTACCAAAGCACATTGTATCGTTTGATTTCATTTTATAAGTGGACTAAAAATCTCTATAAACGATGGAACGATCTTGTGCCAATTCTGCACTGTGTATGCACTCACGATTGTCAGTCTGAAAATTTTGTTGATAGTTCCTCCAACAGCGATGCCTTTCTAGGTTTGTATATTTAAATTTATAATGTTGTCTCTTATGTCTCCCATGTGCTGTATTGTACGTGAAGCACATGGAAATAGTGATCTTTTCATAGCGATAATAATAAATGTTTTTACATGCTCTATTTGTAACCTGTGTGTTCCTGTATGCACGTGTATATACCCAGGGCCTGATTAAGGGTTCTGGCCGCCCTAGGCTAATACGGCCGCAGCGCCTCCCTCCGAATATATAAGTGTATAGGAACACTCCTGAATATGAATGTTCAGGCGTATTCTTTAGCATTCAGATTTAGACAGATTGTGCCATTGTCTCTTACCTGTTCTTGTTCTTCTCTCTTGCAGCTTTGTTATCCTCTCGCTGGCTTCTGGAAAGTTGGCGTCCTGTTTTGAAAATGCAAATATTTATTATAATGCAAAATGTTAACAAACCCTGAATGATTAGGCCCTTTAGTTAAAACAAAACACTCCATTATGGCCAGCTAAAAGTACCCCATTGCACAGGCATATATAAGCAATATCTGAATATTTGTGGTCAATCAAATACAAATCTATACCAGCCCCATCTCACTAATATTTAGTATTCTAGTGATTGCTGAGACCACAGAGAGCATCCATGTAACCGCCACACAATCATGAGATTATGCCCCCCCAAAGCTGCTATATTTTTTAAATACCCCCTGCAGCCATTTTCCTTAACCCCCCCCCCCCTCCCCCCCGCTGGCATTTTCCTTAACCACACCTGCAGCCATTTTCCTTACCTCCCACCTTGCATTCACCCCCCCTGCAGCTATTTTCCTTACCTCAACTCTGTAGCTATCCCCCCTGTCACATCAAAACTCCCCCAGTCACATATATCAGCCCCCCTCCTCTGCCCTCCTTCACACATATAAACCTCTCTCCCTCTCTATAGATTTTCATGGCAGCCCCCCCCCTCCCACCCTATAGATTTGTATGACAGTTCCCCCTCTCCCACCCTATAGATATGCATGGCAGTCCCCCCCCCCCCTCCCTTCCTATAGATATGCATGGCAGTCCTAACCCTCTCACTCCCTATAGATATGCATGGCAGTCCCCGCCCCCCCTCTCCCCTCCCTATAGATATACATGGCAGTCCCCCCCTTTCCCTCCCTATAGATATGCATGGCAGTCCCCCTTTTCCCTCCCTATATATATGCAGAGCAGTCCCCCCCTTTCCCTCCCTATAGATATGCATGGCAGTCCCCCCATTTCCCTCCCTAAAGATATGCATGGCAGTGCCCCCCCTCCCTATAGATATGCATGGCAGTGCCCCCCTCTCCCTCCCTAAAGATATGCATGGCAGTCCCCCCCTTTCCCTCCCTAAAGATATGCATGGCAGTCCCCCCCTTTCCCTCCCTATAGATATGCATGGCAGTCCCCCTTCACTTACCTGTAGTTGACTTGTGCTGGCCAGCGTCGCTCCTAGCTCCTCAGATCAGCAGACAGGAAGTGAAGACTTCCTGCTTCCTGCCTAGCGATTGGCTGCCTGGTGTTGACCACTGATCACCAATGCTTTTGATCGTTGCCACCTCCCCCCCCCCCCCCCCCACGGCGACCCGCCCTCCCCGCGGCGACCTCCCCTCCCCCACCCAGAAAAAAAATGAATGAAAAAAAAACATGAATGAAAATAAAAATAAAAAAATAAATACCCTCAGCGCTGTGCCCCCCCGGGACCCATTGCCCCAGGCTGCAGCCTGGTCAGCCTAGTGGTTGATCAGGCCCTGTATATAACATGAATTGTAAACACATGTCAAAATACATGTTCTCAATAAGTCTCATTTATTTACTGATATAACGTGTCCATTTCTTCAATTCTGTATTAGCTACAGAATGTCATTGTATTCAAACACATATACTTTAATATGGAGTTGGTCCCCCTTTTGCAGCGATAACAGCTTCCACTCTTCTTGGAAATCTTTCCACAAGATGTTGGAGTGTTTCTGTGGGAATTTGTGCCCATTCATTCTGTAGAGCATTTATGAGGTCAGGCACTGATGTTGGATGAGAAGGCCTGGCTCTCAATCTCCATTCCAGTTCATCCCAAAGGTGTTCGATGGGGTTGAGGTCAGGGCTTTGTGCGGACCAGTCAAGTTCTTCCACACCAAACTCATCAAACCATGTATTTGTAGTCCTTGCTTTATGCACAATCATATTGGAATAGAAAAGGGCCTTCCCCAAACTGTTGCCACAAAGTTGAAAGCATAGCATTGTCCAAAGTGACTTGATATGCTGAAGCATTAAGATTGCCCTTCACTGAAGATAAGTACCCTATCCCAAATCCTGAAAAACAGATCCATACCATTATCCCTCCTCCACCAAACTTCACAGTTGGCATAATGCAGTCAGGCAGGTAACGTTCTCCCGGCATCCAACAAACCCAGACTCACCCATCTGACTGCCAAACAGAGAAGCGTGATTCGTCACTCCACAGAACACATTTCCACTGCTCTGAAGTCCAGTGTCGGTGTGCTTTACACCACTCTATGCAATGCTTGGCTTTGGTTTTGGTGATGTGAGGCTTGCTCTTTGGCCATGGAAACCCATTCCATGGCCAAACATGAAATGCCAGTGGAAGTTCAGGACTCTTCAGCTATGCAATCAGCAGAGCATTGGTGATTTTTACACACCATGCGCCTTGGCACTCGTTGACCCTGCTCTGTGATTTTATGTGGTCTTCTGCTTCGTGACTGAGTTGCTGTTGTTAGTAAACACTTCCATTTTCTAATAATATCACTTACAGTTGACCATGGAATATCCAGCATGGATGGAATTTCACAAACCGTCTTATTGCAAAGGTGGCATCCTATCACAGTACCACGCTTGAGACTTGTCACCGTTCAGAATGACCCATTTTGTATCACATATGTTTGCAAATGGAGACTGCATGGCTAGGGGCTTAATTTTATACACCTCTGGCAATGGGTCCGATTGAAACACCTCAATTCAATAATTCAATAATGCCCATAACAGGTTATAAAATTTAGCTTCAAAGTGGATATATATATATCCACTTTGAAGCCAAATTTTACAACCTATTATGGGCATTACCAAACATGGACAAATCCATACATATCGAGTCATATATATATATCAAATTTGTCAAGGATTACATGAAGAGACATAAGGATTTGAGCAAGCCTACAACCACAGAAGATCTGTGGTTAGTTCTCCAAGATGTTTTGAGCGACCATATATATATATATATATATATATATATCCACTATGAAGCTAAATTTTATAACCTATTATGTGTTACGAGCCGCGGCGGTACTCACAGCCACCACGGCTCGCTTCTGGTGCCCTCTGACGTCCCGGGCGTCACCTTAACCACCGGGACGCCACTCCCGGAGTCTACCCGACCGTTGCCACCGGAACGTCAGCTATAGTAGCGCCGCGTCCCGGTGGCTGGAGACAGCCGGGCGTGTGCACAGAAATATACACAAGCCTGTGGGCTAATTTAGTTTAGCATGATTAATCAGCAGGGGCTGTGGGTGACTTCAGAGCTAGGCTCTGATTGGCTGACTCTGGTTTTTTAGGGCAGTGAGGTCTGAAGCCTCACTGCCGGTTATAGCGTTCTGCTCACAGTTCTGCTTCCTGCTTCTGAGCCCTGTTAGTGTTTAACCTCTGATTGTTCTCTCATGACTGACCCCTTGCTTGGATTTGGACCCTGCCTGTTTGCTCTTGACCATGACCCTTCTTGCCTGTATCTTGGACCTTGCTACCATGCCTGTGACCTCTGACCTCAGCCTGTTTATTGGATTCGCTGTCTGCTGCCGGCCCTCGACCCTTGCCTGGACTTCTCTCCGCTTTCCCGGGTTCTCCCCAGCCGGTGCACAATTCACGACCCTCTGTTAGTCTGCAGCCAAGTCTGTCCCCACCACTAGGGGCTCCAGTGAACACCAGGCTTTCGGAGCAGACTCCGGGTTTTGTTGTACCGGCTGGAGGGGTTCCTAACATTATGGGCATTATCAAGCATATGGACAAATCCATGGGTTCATTACACCTGTGTACACACTGGGGGGCCTGATTCATTAGGGAAAGTAAGGCAGAAAAATGAGTAAGTTTTCTCCTGGACAATGCCATGTTACAATGCAAGGGGTGCAAATTTTATTTGCAAGTTTATTATTTTGCACATAATACTGGCTGTTTTTTCATGCCACACTCAAATACTTGGTTTATTTGTACAATAAAATTTAAAGGTGATCTAGAACATGCCTTTCCCCAACTATAAATCTGCCATCACATTTTAAATTTGCCTTCCCCTCCAATGCAACATGGTTTTGCCAAAGTTCAAAATTACTTCTCTTTTGGCTTTCCTTTCCTTAATGAATCAGGCCCACGGTGTCTGTACCACAGTACATGTGATGTGGACAAAAGTGTATTCATCATGAAATGTAAACACATGTACATATATGTACATAGTACTTACAAAGCCTCATTTACTTATTGGTGTGTTATGGGCACATTTATTTTATGTTGTTTCATATACCTCTATGTTGCAGATTCAATGTTTTTTAGAACAATGTTGGCTGCGCACTATTACTGTTACTATGGTAATATCTGTGCATTATTGCCTTCACTATGGTATTTTCAACCCTGATTTTTGCTTGCAATTCTGTGAGTCGCAAGCTGTCAGCTGGTTAGAGGCTTCAAACAATACATTTTTATACATGTGAAACAAATTAAGATAATTTTTGTCCAGTTTGAGGATTTTCTTCTTGACATTATGTATGCTTGCCCTCAATTCATTCAAATATTAGTTCAGTTGTGCCATCTTCTCAGCCACACCTGTTCTATCCCTTGGAAGCCAAAATATTGATGTTTTGGACCTTCTTCTCTCCTTCTGAACCTTCGTCTGAAATGACGATGGCATTTAAATGAAGGACAGAAACTGTAATTTAGTTATGTTTAATGATGAAATGGGGCACAGCATTATTTTTAATACTCTCCTGGGCAACTAGCATTCGCTCACCTTGGACACCCTCGAAATTACTTTGTACTGATGTCCCTTCTGGGTTTGTCCAGGTATGCTGCCATGATGGACCATACCAACTGAAGCATAGATGTGAAATATTCACATATAGTACAGGGTCCACATTACAATTTTTTACTTTTTAATGACTTTTAATTACCTTCTTTCTGCTTATCTTATATTTCCCCAAGCCCTATGTCTTACTCTTTTATGTCCATCACATATTTTTCTATCTGTAAATAGATGTCATTGTTTTACTAATCATACTAATCGTTTTTTATTGTTAATTACTAACACCGTTAAGTAACAATTTTCACACAGTTTTAATAATCACTTTTATTACTAACTTTTTTTAATGTTCGTTGGTATTCTTTTTAACTTTTGTTACTCCTTGTTCTTCAAATTTGACCATCTTGTCTGTATCTGGAACTTTCTTTTTTTCTCCAAGTTTGCCGTGTAGCACAGTGGATTACAAACTTTTTCAGTTCAAGGCACCATTAGGGTCTCCAAAAGTTTTTCAAGGCACCCCTAAGCCAAAATAATTAACAAGTAGCCCCCTGCCTTGCTTACCACTGGCCCTGGCCAAGGCACCCCTGTGAGATCTCCAAGGCACCTCAGGGAGCCTAGGCGCACAGTTTGGGAACTACTGGCGTAGCATATTAATCAGATTCTGGATTGTTATTTTCTTTCTGTAATTGACATTTTGGTAAAAAAAAAATTCTGACAATCGTAGTCATGTTAGTCCAGCACTCTGACCATCATCTCCATCTTCCTGGGACTCATTGGTTTGGCTCTTTTAATTTCTTGCAATAGAATCCCTTCTTCTCCTCCTCCCTCCACTCCTCCCGCACTTATACTTTTCCCTTGCTTATCTGCCATGTTGCCACGTACTGCTGGCAACAGCCTGGCTCCTCTCTGTTTATATAGATGCTGCTAGTGCATACATGGGCGTTAACAGTTAGTATGGACCATTCACGGCAGTTTTAGCTGCAGCGTGAAGCATTGTGGGCAAATGTTCATTCGTCTCTGGCATTTGTCCATGGGGTGGTATTTTCAGCTTTGCATTGAGACTTTTTATTGAAGTTTTCGTACATTCCGAATGGATTCAACAATTTCTATACCAAATTTCGTAGCTATTTTAGCAAGGTAAGTACTTTATGACATCAGACTTGATTTTGATCTTTTTTTGTGTGTATGAAAATAATACATGTTTTATATTTTTTTGTAGAAATGTTATGATGGCATTTAAAGAGTGTAAAGCTGATGAAGGACTTCATTGAGTCCTACAGATATCATCCCAGCTTGTGGCAATCCAAGTTGAAATACTATTCCAACAGGCAGAAGAGGAAGAAGGCTTATGAGGATATGGTGAGAGTGAGCTTTTACCATTATCCAGAGGCTATTGTAGATTGAGTCAAGGGGAAGATCCAAAACATGAGGACTGTGTTCAAGGAGGAACTCATTAAGTTGGAGTCCTCATAAAGATCTAGGGCAGGGACTGAAGATGTGTGTGTGAAGATGTGTGTGGTGTGTGTACTTAGGTTGTGGTACTTTGGCCTCCTGCGCTTCACAGATGACCAGGAAATAGCAAGACTGTCAACAAGCAATGTGCCCCAGATGGAGAATAGTTCCTCACCTGTCACTCCGGAAATTGAAGACATACCGGAAAGTGACATACACACAAAATCATGGATATATGTAATATTTATTTACATATAGGTATATGAGTACTTCCACTGCACAATTTTAATGTACATAGATTATAACATCTCATTCTGCCAGGACACAATGCTGTCACCATTAAAATATTCCTAATACTCCTCCCTGTTTACATTTGGCATTTTGCTGGCATTTCTCATCTGGCAAGACTCCAGTGGTTGTCAAGGTGCCGATTTAATGTGGCATGGAAAACCCTAAATCTATTACCCAATATGCCAAAAGCATTCTCCACTACTGGCCTTGCTCTTGCTAATCAGTAATTAAAGATCCTCCTTTAAGGTGTTAGAGTTTTTTGGGGCAAAGGTTTTAAAATATTACTTTGCAGTGCAAAAGCTTCATTAGCTACAAATGCAAAATTGTTTTGGTGCATAGTGGCAAATTAAGCGCATTGTTTTTAAGTTTGTCATGGAGGGGACCTGCTTCAATGCCCCACCATCTGACACTTTTCCATTTTTACCAATGTCCACAAAGAAATTCATTTTATTACACAACCATCTGTCTTCACTGAGACAGGATTTTGTGATGTGGCAGAGGAAACAGTGACAATGACACCTCTCACCCAGCAGATAGAATACAGCCAGCAAACGACAGAGCAACACCCAAAGTCAACCACACAGCAACCCACGCAGGACACTGAGCAAGCCATCCAGCAACAAACTGGCAGGAGCAAAAAGGCAAGGGGACATGAGCCTGAACAAACGGACATCCTGACTGGCAAGATAATAGAATCAGCAAACCAGCAAAAGGAGGCTGACAATTGTGAACTGTTGGGAGCATCAGTAACCGAAAAAAATGAAATGGATGCCAGTTGAAAGCAGACTGGAGTTAGACCGTTTAGTTAATGAGGTGCTGTATAGAATGCTGAGGGAGGAAATCACACAATACACTAAATTGACGGACACATGAGCAAGCTTTATTCTGGCCTGCTCCATCCCATATATTTCAGCTTCTCCCTCCCCACAGGCAACATCATATGATGGGAAGTAAAACCAGTACCCCCTCCTGCCTATAGGACTTCCACACCAACCAGCAGCATACTACTAATACAGTTTAAGTACTTCCGCATTGGAAATGATTGATTATACTGTATATTATATATTTGTATTACTAAAGTTTAAGTTTGTTTTTATAGGTTTTATTTTTTTCTTTAATTTGTTAATAAGTTATTTTAAATTTGAATAAAGATATTTTATGTTTTCAACCTCATATATTATATGAAGGGCACCAAGCAGCACTTCCACTGTATGCTAGCATACAGTGGAAGCTTGGGGTGAAATAGCTATGTATTTGAGATCAACCAGTAGACAATTATTACAGGACAGCAACTAGTCTCTGCTATGTAGATATGGTTCCTATACCCCTCCTGCCTTTAGGACCCCAAGCAGCCCTTCCTCTGTACGCTGACATATAGTGGAGGTGCTTACAGCTTGTACAATATACACAGAGGATTTATATATGTATTTTTTTGTGTTTGTTTATTTTTAAGTTTTAAATATATATTTTGTTGTTATTGTTTTTAATATGTTAATATGTTTAGTTTCCATTTTAATATAAAAAAGTTTGTTTGAAATCAGACTATTTCTTACACCAACCTTCATATATTGTCCCTGTAGAACTTGTATGATAGGTCTCAGGTATGATCAAACCCAGAGCTTGAGGTGAAATTGCTGTGCTGTATTTGAGATCTGCCAGTGTCCTTCCTGTTGCCAAAAACCGTAATGTAGTGACCAATCTCTGCTCTGCAGATATGGATCTCCTAAATGGGTGTTTTCAGAGGCTGGCTGGCAGACTTTGGCCCGGGGGTCAAGCACACAGCACTGGCCCATAAGTAGCGGACCATCCTTAAAGGGTGGTTTTCAGTACAATATATATTTATCAATATAAAAAGAAGCTATTTTAGTGTTGCTTAATCCAGTGATACTTTATTATTATAAATGATAAATCTTAAATAAAATAAATAATACACCAAAAAAACACATCTCACTTTGTATTGCATTTTATTTTATATGTTGCTTCTCCATACAGCACTTTTTTTGTTTTGTTTACATACCTGGCTGATTATAATTTGGATTTATCAAAAGGCTCTGGGGGGCCCGGGGCACTTCATACAGGGGGCTATGATGTAACATGGTTTTCATTTAAGACAAATACACAGGCTATACGGTGTGCACTACTGTTAGATACACACAGTTCTGCCTTCACGAACAGTACAATGTGAAGCGGGACATACCTCCCAACTGTCAGGACTGCCCCACCAGCTTCAGGACAGTTGGCAGACTGTCCTGCGCTCTCCTACCTGTCTTGTCACATTCACCACCTGGGGCTGCTGGTGTCTTTAGCTCAGTTGCTGCTTGTCTGGATCCTGGAATGTTGGATGCCTTATTTGGAAAAAAATGGGTAAATGAGATTTAGAAAAATCCAACCGGCCTTATCATTAAAATAATAATATTCACATTTGCTAAATAGATCTATTTCCTTCCAAACAACCTTGACATTAAATTAATAGTATTCTTATTTAAAATACAGTATAAGCCTATTTCCCTCCAAAGAGCCCCAGCAATCAATTGAATAGCATTTATATTTAATAAATATAACCATTTCCCACAACGATCCCCGGCATTATATAATTCATATTCACATTTAATAAATACCTTCCTTCCCAAACTCAGCCCCATACTCAATTAACAGCCCAAACCACCCCAGCATTAAATTAAAGCATACTTACCTACTTTTGCAAAGCTTTTTCCGGGAGATGGGCATGACTGGAGGGCGGGAGGGGGCGGGGCACGGCCAATTGTGTCATTTTGGCTCCGCTCGCGCAACTGAAATGCCGTTTTGTTGTGGGGGCGGGGCCAAAATCACGCGATTCACCGCAAATCGCGTCATTTTGGGAAGACAGTAGCAGGATGCAGGAGATTTGCCAGCTCTTTTGGGAGTCCGTGAGACCGACCCGAATTTCGGGAGAGTTGGCAAGTCTGAATTAAAGGTCCCATCACCTCAACTTAAATTAATAGGACCCACTATTAAATAGCCCCACCATCACGCCACAAATAAATAGCACCCCTACTTCCGACATAGTATTAAGACCCCTTTCCCTCACACATTATATTAACATACACCCCCCTCCACACACACATTATGCTGCCATGCCCCCCCTCTCTCACACACACATTATGCTGCCATGTCCCCCCCCGCACATTATGCTGCCATGCCCCCCCCACACACATTATGCTGTCATGTCCCCCCCACACATTATGCTGCCATACCCCCCTCCCACACACATACATTATGCTGCCATGTCCCCCCCTTACACACATACATTATGCTGCCATGCTCCCCCTCTCAGACACACATACATTATGCTGCCATGTCCCCCTACTTTCACACACACACACACACACACACACGCATTATGCTGCATGTGTCCCCCCCACCACACACACATTATGTTGCCATGTCCGCTCCACACACACACACATTATGTTGCCATGTCCGCTCCACACACACACATTATGCTGCCATGTCCCTCCTCCCACAAACACACATTACGCTGCCATGTCCCCCCACACACACATTATGCTGCCATGCCCCCCACATACACACATACATTATGCTGCCATGTCCCCCCCCACACACACACATTATGCTGCCATATCCCCTCCACACACACACACATAGTGCTGACATGTCCCCCCCCCACACACACATGATGCTGCCATGTTCCCTCCCCCACATACACACATTATGCTGCCATGTCCCCACCCCACACACACATTATGCTGCCTTGCCCCCCCCACATACACACATTATGCTGCCATGTCCCCTCCACACACACACACACATTATGCGGCCATGTCCCCCCCCACACACACATTATGCTGCCATGTCCCCCCCACACACATTATGCTGCCATGTCCCCCCCCCACACACACACACACATTATGCTGCCATGTCTCCCCCACACACACATTATTTTCATACTTACCAACATTCTGATCTTCAAATCCGAGAGCCTGCGGAGGAGGTGGGCGTGACGGGGGGGGGGGGGGGGGGGGGGGTGACGGGGGGGGCTCCAAAATGCGCGTCATTTGACAGCGGGGGCAGGGCCAAACGCCGCGATTCACCGGGAATCGTGGCGTTTGGGACTTAATTCTGCCCACTTCACTAGGAAGTGGGCAGAATTATCCAGATGCGGGAGATTGCCACACTCTCCCGGGAGTCCGTGAGACTCTCGCAAAATGCGGGAGCCTCCCGGACATTCCGGGAGAGTTTGCAAGTATGATTATTTTGCCATGTCCCCCCCCACACACATTATGCTGCCATGTCCCCCCCACACATTATGCTGCCATGCCCCTCCCACACACACATACATTATGCTGCCATGTTCCCCCCTCACACACATACATTATGCTGCCATGTCCCCGCCCCTCACACACATACATTATGCTGCCATGTCCCCCCTCCTTTCACACACACACACACACACACACACACATATATTATGCTGCCATGTCCCCCCTCCTTTCACACACACACACACACATACATTATGCTGCCATGTCCCCCCTCCGTCACACACATACATAATGCTGTCATGTTCCCCCAACACACATATTATTAGCACCCCACTGCGCTTACCTTGTTTCACACGCTCGTGCTGCTCCTCGCACATGGAACGGCACTTGTCACGTGGTGCGCATCCCATGTGATTCTCGCAAAAGCAACACATAAGGGAAGGAGGGGAGGGAGAGGTCACAGATCTACAGATCCGCGGCCAATGAAGGAAGGTGGCTGGTCCCAAAGGAGGGGCCAGCCACCAAAAAGGAGACCAGCACAAAACAGACTTTGTCTCGTCCGGCCCCCTGGCCCAGCCTGCCCCTGGGTGTTTTCTTTATGGATGAGTTGGGCGACAAACTGGAGCACCTCCTGGAATGTGGGATCAGAGCCGGATTAACAATAGGGCTAAAGGGGCTACAGCCCAGGGGCCTCGAGCAGCTAGGGGGCCTGCCTGCATTCATTAGGTTGGAGTCGTCCCTGGCCCCGGCTCCGACTGTCACCTGCTCAAAAAGAATGGCAGGCAGCTAACAGCAAACGTTATGCTGTTAGCTGCCTGCTGTCACTGTAGTACTTATGCGGCGCGCAGTAATCTCCTTACTGAGGAGATCTCGTGAGAGTGAGACTATGAGTCATAGTCTCACTCTCATGAGATCTCCTCAGTAAGGAGATTACAGCACGCCGCAGAAGCACTACAGGAAGTGGAACAACGAAAATAGGTAAGCTCATGGGGAGTGTGTGGGAGGGGGCTGGTCCTCACAGTACCCTTAGCCCGGGGGCCTCCCTTCCCTTAATTCGGCCCTGTGTGGGATCATTCATTCGCAGAAAATTCCTGAAGTTATCAGGATTGTTGTCCCGTATCTCCTGTAGCAGAAACATATGTGAAAAGAAGTCTCTCTTCTGGGACTACTCCTTGGTCCAAACAAGTCAGATTCTTTCTTCTTCTTTCTCTATGGTTCAGTCAGGGCTGTCTTTCCCATTGGGCACGATGGGCAGGTGCCCGGGGGCCCAGGGGGAAAGGGGGCCCTGGCAGGTCTGCTGTAAAAAAAAAAATCCTGTAAAGAAAAAAAAAAAAGAAACTTACCTTTTGCGGTCACCTGGTGACGATCCGGCTCTCACTCCTTGGTTCTCTCTTCCGTGATGCGCTCGCAGTGAATTTCGGGCGTGATGACGTCATCACGCCCGACATTCACTGCGAGCACAGCATGGAGGAGCACAGAAGAGGATTCAACGCATCGAGATTGAAAGGTAAGTATATATAAAACCTTTTTTTTTTTTTTAACTTATATATTTATATATAGGGGCCCCGGTGCACTGCTGTGCCCGGGAGCCCATACTGTTGTTAAGGTGGCCCTGGGTTCAGTGTTTACAGCGTTCCTTCAATGGCGAGAAGCAACAACGCACAAGCTTTTCATTTATTTGAATAAATGATCATTATATTTTAATAAATCGTAACAGGTGTACAGTTGTGAACTGAGTTGCCTAAAGTACACTATACACAAAGCAGAACAAAGAAATGAAGGGCAATTTCCTTGTTTTTGGATGTATGTTTGTGGATGTTGTGCACACTGAGGTTCAGCTTTTTATTTAAATTATATCAGCATATTGTGGCAGGGACGAAAGATATCTGTACAGTGTGGACGGAGTCACAATCGTTTGAGACGATGGTTATGACAGACGAAAATCTGACAGTAAATCGTGTAAAACATGTGTAGTGTGTACACATGAATCGGCATGCTGATCGGGACTTTCAGTTGTTTGTACAAGCATTAATGATATCGCATCGAGAGAAATTTTCTGTAGTATGTACCCAGCTGTAGACTGTGTCTTCAATGCTATTACTGACATGATGTCTGCTTTGGAGAGGTAGAATACCTTCCCCCCAAGGTCATAACTTTATCTAATCTTCAATTCTGATAATCTCCTGAAACTTTTACACTTGTCTTTTAGGGTTGCTAGTCTTTTATTGGCCTCCTGAACAACAGAAGCCCCGAATCTATTGTTTTAATAAATACATATTCTCTCACCAGTAGGTAAAGTAGAACTATTTACAGTAGTTAATGTAGCGGATATAGTGCAGACATAGTTTGAAACACATCAGATGGACACTTACAGTGTCAACTTGATAAACAAATCTCATTATGAATTGTGCAGCTGATTGGACAGTGTAGCAATCAGTTAAATAATAAATGAGGAATTTTCAGTCATGAGCAATTTCTCCATTTATCACTCACATAACAAAATGATCTAATTTATTCTAGGGGTACTCTAGGGATATCCGCCAGCTGTTTGTGTCCTGTGTTCCTGGAAGGGGAGCCCTGTGTATTCCTGTAATACACATTGATTTCCATTCAGCCTTTTAACAGCTGAGTTGCAGAGCTCAACACAACCATTCAGAATTCTGGGCAGACACCTGAATTTGTCTAGACTAGAGTATTTTCTAGGCTGTAATGACAAGATAAATTTCCCTTTGACAAAAGTAGGTATTTCACAAATTCACTTCCATTGTCAGTTCTCATCAGTAGTAATATATTTTATTTGTTTGAGTTCTAAAGCATATAACATCTTACCTTAACCCCTTAATCACTGGGGGTACTTTATAATTTCATAACTAGGTCAATTTCTAATATTTTTGCTTGTGGTTCCACAACAACTGGAACCTGTTACAACCTGTTACAACTTGGAATCTCTTCTGTAAGGCTTATGTAACAATTTCTGAAAGCCACTAGATGGCGGAACCTAACACACTAACCAATATGGCTGTTTTCTCCTGATGGGTGAGTGGCCCTCCAATCAGGATGTGGCTGGCATTTCTATCTATGTGCATATCCTTCCGGAGTCCTGTTGCTGTACATAACCTAACCAATAGAAGTTCTCATCCACAGTAAATACCGGCATCCGTCTGCATTGGGCAAACCCTTTTAAGATTATATAAACTAGAAACTTTAAATTCCATTTACAAACCATTTTAAACTATGTAACATATATGTAGAGTGTTAGCTGTGGATGGTGCTAAATGCATAGAGATTTTTGTTCATACTTGCCTAATTTCGAAAAATCATTTCAGGGAGATTGTGCCAGTAGCACTAAGACACTATGCTGTGCACCAAGGGGCTTCTAGTGCATTGTGGGCATATCTAGGGCCACCAAGGGGCATCTCCAGAACAGGCAGAAGCTATAGTACTATGCACAACAATGCCTCCAGAGGGTATTTGTTTATGGGTGGCACACCATCAGAATCTGTAAGTGTAGCAAGACTGAAGGGAAAATTATTTTTATTTTATTGTAAATATTATGGCAATGCAGATGATAACCAAGCAGTACAGCAGTGAAATTACTAGCGCACTGCTCGATAAATAATAAGGGCTCCTATGCAGAAGCATGGGGGCCCAAATGCTTGGGATAACAGGGTGAATAAATAGAGCAGTACAAAAAAAAGACATATCGCTACGATAAACAGGAATATTATTTGCTTCTCATAGTTTGCAATGCACACTTACTTATAATGGTTTGTGTAATTGAGAGGGGGCCATCTTGCTTTTCTCCTCAGGCAGCTGAATGGCAATGTACATGTCTTGTCCTGTCTCTTGTGAATTCTGTGTTCTTTTAACAGGTCATAGCGAATTATATAATCTGTCTGCCAGTCATCCCAATTATCAATAATTGTAGGGGTGTGGCTTGTCATAGAAGGATGTGGTCTCACACAAATATGGGTCAAATTTGGTCTGATCTGGGCAGAGTTTTTCAATAAAGTAAATATATGTGATATAAGGTTATGATCAAAGTGGCTTAGAGAGTGCTGGGCCAGGAATGTTATGCAAGGAAATGCTAGGTATCCCAGAGGTGAGAGCCTTATTATTCTTTTAATACATCAACATATTGATGTTTAAGATCACTTTCCCATTCTCATTTATATGTCTAAATACAAAAACTTATTTCTCTTCAGTGTATCACAGAATGCTGCATTTTTTAGGCCACAGATTGAATATTTAATGAACCTGCATCCGAGTCTCAGCCAAGGTAATGCAATATTGATGGATGCAGAGCAAGCGCTGGCAGGAAGAAGCATCACAAAGCTTTCTAGGTGTTATGCAACATGCAGATACATTAATTATTTGGCGTGATGTGTGTGCCACTGCCTGTGGACTGGGGTCTGTCAGACTGGAAGCAAGTAGTCATTATAAGGGTTCTATTGTTTGTTAGTGTAAACCACAACGATTGTAACGGAGGAAGCACAGGGAAAATGTGTGAAGATTGGAAAGAAAAGAAAAATCTTCAATAGCTATTATAGGAGAGTTTTATTACTGTGAGTTGAAATAAGGCCAGAGACAAGACATGTATTGACATTCAGTAACATATTCTTTTTTTATAAAGGCTTATATTTTATCTGCAAGTGGAAAGTTTGTCTGCCAATAAAACCTCCCCAAATCCTTTTATTTTCTTTGAGCTTCTTTATCAAAGAAAAATAACAAGTAAAAAGTATATTGTTTGCCTGTCCCTCTCCTATCACCACTTCTGCATTTCTTCTAAGAATACGTATAATGCTGGCCACACAAATTGAGGTATTACAGTCTCGTATGACCTGAAAACAAACGTAATGCATAAAAATAATATCAAAATGAATTAGTATAAGGAATGTTGATATATGCTATTAGAAGATGACTGCTTTCACCATGTGTGTATGATCGTCTCTTGGCCATACTAACAGGTCCAAACCATTTTGGGAGTGATTGGGCTGAATGGCTGGGTCTTATCCAATTTGGAACCTAAGTGTGTGGCTAGACTAGACGGTGATCTTGTGTTTCGGCACCCACACCAAGCAGCAGGATCTGTCCATGTGAGGCCAGTATAAGTTCATACACTATGAACGGTAGTACTAGAGTAAAGTGGTAGAGATTTAAAGAGTACAGTCATTTTTAAAATCCTGTGCAACGGATGCTTCTCCTGGAAAAATGTAAAAATATTTGCCTGATTTGAAAGGTTGTTGATGAAAACGATTGAACAAGCTAAGACAGCTATCTAGTCAGCTTCACTGACACCTTAGGAAAACTTCATTGTAGCCACTATTGCCACTGCTCTATAGCTACTGCATTGTAGCCACTAATACCAATTTCTCTGTATACTGTTTCATGTGATTATCATGATGATTTCTCAGATTGTGTTTCAAGTACAGCACAATTAAATGTGTTCTCAATGCTTGAAGAAATCCTTTCATCATCTTCATCATTATTCTTTATTTATACTGCGCCACAGATTCAGTAGTGGTGGGCAGTCATCCTATAGATATGATATACATAACTATATTAAACTTACTAACAGATACATGAATACAATTAAGCATAATAACACACACATGGATAGTCATGAGCTAACAATTACAGCTAGTATGGATACTGGTATGAATTCCACACATGTTAGTGCACAAACCGCATAAGATTCAGCCTAAGAGATAACATTAATGTTGTATAAGGTGGGCAAATATGAGAAATAGTATCGAGAGGGCCCTGCCCGTAAGAGCTTACATTCTACATCCATTGTATCTGATACCTTTTTTTGGAGACTGAAAATTTCCAGTTGCAAAGATTAAGTTATCACAGTAGCAATTTCACTTGATTTTGCAGCACCCATAAACTAGTAAATCTGTTTAGGGGATCACAGCACACATAATTAGTCGATTACTGGAACAAACCTCATAATATACCTGTTGATGAACTCATAAAGGGTTATTTACAAATGCAAATGATGTTTCGTGACACCATGCAACTGCTTTTCCGCAAATCGGCTACTTTCACAGGGACATACATGGACTGTGTGTCCAGATGGCCATAACTGCAACCGAAACACCGACCAATGAGAGGAGTTGGGTGGATTCAGGGTGTTCTTTCCACTGATGTGAATTAAGGATATTTTATTTTGCAACCTTGGTTATTTTTTTTATTAGCAAATTAGGTCTTTGCACAAGTCATAGTGAACACTATGTATATTGAAAATAATACACCAATATGCTATTTTTATAGGTCATGGATAAACTCGGTACATGAACATTCAAGGACTTTCCACACTTTCAAATAAGCTTGTAAAATAATTACTGATATGCATTCATCAGAATACATAATCATACACAATGAACAAAAATATTAAACCACCTCGGGGAAAAACATGCAGTCACAGGAAGGTTATGACCACTAAGCCACGGTGAGCTTTTAATTATATTATAAAAAAGATACTTTTTGTTTACTTGGGGACTCCTGAGTGTTAATCAGATCTGTTCAAAGTTAGACTCAGTGTCAGTTAAAAGAAAAGCAGTCAACTTGATTTCCTTCCAAAAAGTAGAGATTAGTCATTTAGCAGCTGATGTTATATGGTTAATTCCTTTTGCCTGATGTTTGGGAGTGTCCACAGAGGAGAAAGTCCCAAAAGAAGATGCCAGGAATCAAGTACGTCAGCAAAGAGATGTGATCCAATGTATAAAAGTTCCAATGTCCTCCAAAAAGTTCGAATAACTACACATGACCAAAAAAAGTGAATCAAACTACCTTCCTGTTGACAGTCTTTCCAAAATTCCTTTGAAACCATTGGTAATATTCTATGGAGCTTTCTTGAAGTAAAGATACATGAATACATCATTTTGTAGAAATTTTCCTTTGTGGTAGCCCATACTGAAGAAGAAGCATCTGCAAATGTATAAACCCTTCCTTTTTTCTTCATGAAAACAGATCTTCTCAAAGCCTTTTCCCACAGACAGATTTGTTGATCTTTGTTCACTTGTGAATTTCAGCTAATTAGAATTTTGGAAATTGTTGAGGGCTTTGAGTATTAATAAATCTTTGAGTGTTGTTCTCAAGTTTTTGGAGACAGTGGAGCATCTGATTAAACTCAGATTGTGAGGCAGAATATTCCCTGAGTATACCTGAGGAGTAGAAAAAATGATCACTTTGGAAAATTCACCAGGAAAAAGGGTCTAGGAATGTTCTTGGAGGATAATATGTAAGTGGTTTGGGGAGAGTTTATAAAGAAAGTGAGGGTAATCTCAGACATCAGTGGAGTGTGACATAATCAGGTTAGTTCCTTTAGAGGGAAGGAAGCAGGACATGTTGGGTCAACCAAAACCCAGATTATTTAAATGTGATAAAGGAGTTCAGAGGGTGCATTTACAGAGACACCGCATACTCTGCGGAGAGGCACACCTTGATTTTCTCCACGCAAGTGGCCTGGAGTTCTCCATTGCTTCTGAGGTTCCGGGGATCCGGTCTTGTCCCTCTACACTAATAATAAAATGCACCTTCCAATTATACCAATGCAAGAAAGCTCATTTTATTATTATTTATTATTCTCTTTTACTTATAAAGCGCCACAAAGGGTTCCAGCGCCATACATGACATATACAGAAAGCAGTGATCCACAACACATAACATGAAGAACAAAATAAAAAGACCAGACATACTGAAAAAAAACCACAGTTAATACAGTAATGTAGATCAAATTACATGAGGGACAGTGTGTGAGAGCGATGATAGTAATCAGTGGGAAGTAGGCCTAAGCTTAAGAAAACAGGGCTAGGAAAGCAGGCCAAGGGGTACAGAGAGCTATAGACTGGCCCCGGCCCATGACCCAAAGACAAGTACTGACCTTCTTAGGGAACGCAGGGTACTACAGACGTTTCATCCCAGACTTTAGTACTGTAGCGAAGCCCCTGACCGATCTCACTAAGAAAAAACTCCACAAGGTAGTTGACTAGACACCCGCTTTTGAGCTGGCATTTCAGTCATTAAAGGAAGCCCTGGTTCGCGCTCCAGTATTGTTGGCGCCCAATTATGACAAGGACTTTATTGTGCAAACTGATGCGTCACAGTACAGGTTGGGAGCAGTACTTAGTCAGGTGGGCCAGATGGGCAGGAGCACCTTGTGGTCTATTTGAGTAGAAAACTTCTGAACAGGGAGGTGGGATATGCCACAATTGAAAAGGAATGTTTGGCAATTGTTTGGGCAGTGAAGAAACTTCAACCTTATTTGTACAGACAATATTTTACTTTGGTGACTGACCTTAATCCTTTAAAATGGCTACAACATAGCTCAGGGGAGAATGGAAGACTTTTGAAGTGGAGCCTTGCACTTCAAGTTGATGACTTTCACATCATTCACAAGCAAGTAAGGGCCCACAGCAATGCGGATGGGCTATCTCGGCAGGAAGAGTTAGATCCCCGGGTCACTGCGGGATCAAGGGCCAAATCGTGAGGACATGACCCGCTGGGGGAGGAGTGTGGTTGGATCACTTATAAATTATAATATTAGAAATGTACTGATTTCTGAGATTTCTGAGGTTTACTGTTTTCAGAGACAGTATGTCATGTTTGGGTTTTGTAGCTTTTCTATAGAAAATTCCAAGTAAGCATATGTGTGGAGGGGATGTGTTTTTGCAACTGTCTGACCTTTTCATTGAGTGACCAACATGTCTGCTGAGCCTGAAAGCACATGAGGGGTAATTAGACTTGCTGGTAGACTTCCTATGTGTGTAATACTCAGGATGCAAGTGATCACAGATTAATGTGAATTTTGCAAGTTTAATTGTGTTAAAAGCAAGATTAGAGAACATGTTATACCCTAATGGTAAACATTTAATATAAAACCTCAGATGTTGTGGTTCCACTAGCAGCAATGTATAAAGGTGTTAACCCCCTTCAGGCTGATTTATATGCAGGCTGCATGAAGCACCTGGATTGGTTAGATGGGCAGGGGGCTGGATTACCTTCTGCCAGGATATCTGTATACAAAACAGACTGTTTGACCATGTAATGTAGTATCATTATTTCATCTGTACCTTCTGGAGATTACTAGTACCACAAAATAGTGTAACTGTCCTTATTAGCACACTGGAACTAATAAAACATCACTGCTTTGACGCCTACTTATCTGTGGCAATTCCTGTGACCTACAGATTAGACCAATCTAATCCGTTATCCATGTGTTTTGAGGTTGAGACCCAGCATCCAGTACCAACACTTTGCCTGCTACCCTGCAGCTCTGGCCAGTGTGATAGTCCAGGGGGAACCATTCACAACAACCCTGATCTGAAGGCAAGAGCCCACGTGCCCAGCATGGGGGTATCATATTGGTGAGAGTTACCCAAAAGGAAGCTGTTCTAGGTGCCCATGAAGGAGTCTAGTGGTAGCAACAGGTCCCTCCTGCTGTTAGTGGACAAAATTTGAGATAAAGAAGGGGGGCGGTGACAAGGCAAGGCAAGCCCAGCCAGTCCCAGCAACAACGGACAGGGTGGCATAGGAGGTCCATCCTAGGCACACTTCAACCAACCTAATACAAATCTTCAAACACACAAAAGTGACACGTAACCAGGACAGTCCCGATGTCCCCCTCTCTCATGATTAATTTAAGTCATAAATAAAGTTAAACTGAGCAGCATGTTAGGAGAAATACGGAAAACTTTAAAATGAATAAAGTGGGTTGCCCTAGGGTGGTAGTAGATTGGACTTTGATGGGATTTCTTTATTTTTCACCCTCTGCTTTGATCATCTACCAACTCAAAAAACGAGATGTTTTATCAGGGGCCGTCCCTCCGCTCCTTCGGGACGGTCGCTTGTCACTTCCCCCACCACGTCTGGTTGCCGGGTCGCCGGCTCCTCTGCACACGCGCATCCTGTTGCCTAGGATCTCCGGCCGCGGCCATCAGGTCACCGACACCTCATTGGCCACAGGTACTATTTAAGGAAGACTCTGACACCATGATGGTTCCAGAGTATTGGGTCATTCTGCTCCAGCGTTCCAGTATACCATTTGGCTATTCCTGACCTGTCCTCCTGCTCTCCAGTGGTTCCTTACCGACCCGGCTTGTCTGACCATTCTATTGTATTCTTCCCTGTATACCTCCATTGCTAGCACATTGCAGACCCGGCTGGCCTGATTACTCTCTCTCGTACCTCTCTATAAGGCTCAGTGAAGGACTGCGACCTGCGCATTTCCTGCGGCAAAATGCATATCTCCTTGCGAAGGTTCCTGGAGAAGACCGGGAGTGCTTAAGACTCTGCACCTTCTACTAGAGCTTTGCCAATGTTAGCAGGTACTTTTCTTATTAGAATTGTGACAGTATACTCTGGCCATGACCACAGAGGGTACAGGTGAACTGTCTGCCTACGATCTGCTTCTTCACCTAGCACAATGAGTTGAGCAGAAAGAGATGGATCAAGCCCACCTGCTTCAGTGTGTTCAAGGGGTAGTTACTGGACTGGATGCCTTACAAGGTTCTCTGGCGGTCACTGATGCAGTAGTCTCTACCACTTCTGCATCACCTAGTGTGTCCACAGCCTCTTCCTCCTCCTTCTCATCCTCCTCCTCCTCCTCCAGTCTGCGTATTCCGCCTCCAGAAAAGTTTGATGGAGACCCTAAAAGGTGCAGAGGCTTTTTGAACCGAAGCACTATACAATTTGAATTCTGGTACTTTTCCTCCGAAGCGGACCAAAGTAGCTTTTATAATTTCTTTCCTGAGCGGTCAAGCTCTTGCCTGGGCCTCCCCACTCTGGGACTGTAATGATCCTCTTCTTGGAAATTCCGCATCTTTCATTGAATCAGGAAGGTTTTCGACGAACCTGGGCGAGAGTCTTCTGCAGCTTCTGGCCAAGGTAATCTCACTTTAGGACAATACACAGTGCAGTTCCGTACGCTGGCTTCAGAGTTAAAATGGACTAATGAGGACTTGGTAGCAACTTTCTGGCAGGGATTGGCAGATCGAATCAAGGACAAGCTTGGGAACTTAAAATCTAGACACATTTATATCATTATGTGTCAGAGTGGACTTGCGCTACGGAGAATGAACACAGGAACGATCTTCCTCCAGACGCTTCATTCCTCACTTGGCACCTCAGTTCCAGAATCCGGTGACGCCCAATGCAAACTGGACGTTCCCGACTGTCCCCTGAAGAACGTGAGAGATGATTCAAGCAATGTCTCCGTCTCTATTGTGGTGATTCTGGTCATCTTCTAAATGCCTGTCCTAAAAGACCAGGAAACCCTTCCTCCTAGACGGTAAAAGGAAGGCCGACCTCTGCATCTGCTCCGTATTTCAAGTATACTTCCGAGCCTCTCATGGCCGTTGTTCTAGATTCCCTCAAAGGACCTCATCCTACCACGGCTTTTGTGGAATCTGGCTCCTCCAGAAACTTCATCTCGGCAGCTGTCGCTTCACGGCTCCAAACACCTCTGTATTTATTGCCTCAGCCACTTTCTCTTATGGCAGTACATGTAATCGTGTCAGCAATGGTTCCATCTCCTACATTACTTAGTTGTTAGGCTGACGGTAGGAGCTTTATGTAGGGAGACGATCCAGTTTCTGGTGCTGTCCAAATCCATTAAACCACTAATATTAGGATTACCTTGGCTCTGGATGCATTCCCCTCAATTTGACTGGGTTCGTGCCCAGGTCACTTCCTGGGGTCCTGAGTGTCCCTTAAGATATCTACCCTTGGTTTCTCCTCCAGCTGCTCAGGTCGCCTGCCATTTAATCTCCATAGACTTAGTTCTACCTTCCGCATACTTTTCTTTCGGGAAGTCTTTAGTAAGACTGAAGCTGAAGCCCTCCCTCCTCATCGTTCCTGGGAATGCCCTATTGAGTTGATTGCTGGCAAAAAAGTTCCTAAGGGACCCACTTTCCCGGCTTGAGATTCAAGCCATGTCTCAGTACATCACTGAGAATCTTCAATGTGGATTCATCAGAAAATCCTCCTCCCCGGCTGGGGTGGGGGTTTTCTTTGTCAAAAAAAAAGACAGGTGTTTACGTCCCTGTATTGACTATCGTCCACTCAATCATATAACTGTTTAGAACCATTATCCATTCCCCCTTATTTCCGATCTGTTTGACAGAATTAGCGGGTCTCAGATTTTTACTAAACTTGAACTCCGAGGAGCTTACAATTTGATCCGAATACAGAGAGGAGATGAATGGAAGATGGCACTAGAGTTGGGAATTTTGAATATCTTGTGATGCCTTTTGGCCTTTGTAATGCCCCTGCAGTCTTTCAATTGTTTGTCAACAAAATTTTTCAAGATCTACTGTACACTTTTGTAGTTGTCTATCTGGATGATATTCTGGTGTTTTCCAGGGACCTCTCCTCCCAACGTGCTAATGTCAAAGAAGTTTTATCCAGATTATGTAAACATCGCCTCTACTGTAAACTAGAGAAATGCATTTTTGAAGTGTCTTAAGTTCCATTCCTTGGATTCATTGTTTCCGGCAAAGGGGTTACAAATGGATCCAGCTAAAGTCTCCGCTATTTTGGATTGGCCTCAGTCCCAGGGCCTTAATGCTATTCAGATATTTATCGGTTTTTCCAACCACTATCGACAATTTATTCAGAACTTCTCGACCATCATCGCACCTATCACGGCATTAACTCTAAAGTCTGGTCCCCGGAGGCGATAACAGCTTTTCTTACCTTAAAGGCCTTCTCCTCTGCCCCTGTACAAGCCTAACAGGATCAAGAACGGCCTTTTTTCGTTGAAGTAGATGCCTCATCTATTGGGATTGGAGCTGTACTTTTTAAAAAAAATTCTACCGGCATTCACACTCCTTGCAGATTTTCCTCTAGATGGTTTCTCCCTAGTGAAAGCAACTATGGGATCGGTGACAAAGAACTCAAATACGCACTCGAGGAATGGCGTCATTTATCGGAAGATGCTCTTCATCCAGTCACCGTTTTCACAGATCATCAAAATCTTATATTCATTTGTGAAGCCCACTGTCTTAGCCCTCGACAGACTGGTTGGTCATCCTTCTTTGCACGATTCAATCTGGTCATTACCTTCTGTCCCTGAGCAAAGAACGGCTGGGCAGATGCACTGTCACGTTCCTTTGATGATTCTGATCGTCTGACACCTTTGAAGCCTCAACCTATCATCGAACCCTCCAGTATTATAGTTCTTAATAGAGCAATGACCTGTACTCCTCCTTCTGGTCGATTTTTCTTGGAAGCCCATTTAAGTCCGAAAGCTTTACGTTGGGCACATTCTTCTTACATTGCTGGTCATACGGGAATTAGGAAGACTTCTGCATTATTATGCCGTAGTTTCTAGTGGCCCTCTATTCATTCGGACATTCGCAAATTCATTGCTGCTTGTACCACCTGTGCCCAACAGAAGACTTCCAGGAGAGTTCCTGCCAGTCTTTTTCACCCTCTACCGATTCCTAACTTCCCATTAGAAAGCATCTCCATGGATTTCATCACAGACCTTCCTTCCGGTTCTGGGTTTAATACCATCTGGGTCGTCGTCGACAGGTTTTCTAAACTGTCGTCTCATTTTGTCCCGTTATGTGATTTGCCTACTGCTAGTCAATTAGCTATTATCTTCATTAAGGAAATTTTTAGAATCCATGGATGTCCTAAGGAGATCATTTCTGATCGTGGGGTCCAGCTCACGTCTCGTTTTTGGAGAACATTTTGTAAAAATCTAGGCATGGACTTAAAATTTTCATTTGGGTATCAACCCCAAACTAACGGCCAAACAGAGTGAATAAAACAGGACCTGGAGACATTCCTTCGGTGCTTTTCTTCCAAGAATCAGAACAACTGGTCTCAGATCCTTCCCTGGGCAGAATTTTCTCATAACCATCATGTGAGTCTACAGCATTTTCTCCCTTCTTTATTGTGTTTGGGACCCACTCTATTCTTCCAGACCACATTTATTTCCTCGGCTCCTCTGTTCCCGCTGCTGATTCTCTTCTACGAAATTTTTCGCTCATTTGGTCTCGGATGAAAGCAAAATTGCTTAAATCCATTCAACATTACAAAACCTTTGCAGATCGTCATTGGAGGCCTATGCCCAGGGCCGGATTAACCCGAGGTCTAACTGGGCTATAGCCCAGGGGCCTCGGGCATCCAGGGGGCCCTTCAAACTCCTCAGCAGCATTATTGATCGGTCGGGGGCGGGGGCGCCCCCGGCCCGATCGATGCTGCTGAGTACTGTCAGTGCAGTCCTCCGTCCCGGCGCGCTGTAGTCTGCTTACTGAGGATATCTCGCGAGAGTTCATGAACTCTCGCGAGATCTCCTCAGTAAGGAGCTTACAGCGCGCCGGGACGGAGGACTGCACTGACAGGTAAGTGCTTGGGGGGGTCCTCGCGGGGGGTGGGGGGCGGCGGACGGCTCACATTGGGGGCCTCGCGGGGAATGGAGGGCCCCTTAGCCCAAGGGCCTCCATTCCCTTAATCCGGCCCTGCCTATGCCAATTCTTTCTGTGGGGGACCAGGTGTGGCTATCCACCAGAATCGTGAAACTCAAAGTACCCTCTTTGAAGCTGACACCTTGTTTTATTGGACCCTACCCTATCTCACAGCTCATCAACCCTGTCTGTTACAAGTTGAAATTACCTCCCTCTCTCAAGTGCAACAACACCTTTCACATCTCTTTGTTATGACCATTGATGCTCAACGGATTCTTCCAGCCTCCGCCTGAGCCCTGTACCCATCTAGTACCCATCTAGTCTTCCTCTGGTGAAAAGTATGAGATCTTGGATTCTCGCACACTGCATGGTCGCCAACAATTCTTTTTTCACTGGAGGGGCTTCGGTCCAGAGAAGAGGTCCTGGGTGGACAAACAAGATTTACACGCTCCTTGTTTACTCAAAGAATTTAGTAAACAACAGACCGAGAGAAGAGGGGGATATACTGTCAGGCGCCGTCCCTCCACTCCTTCACGATGTCCGCCTGTCATTTCCTCTGCCACATCTGGTTGCCTGGCAACCAGACGCAATACTTCCAGCAGGGCCTCCGGCTCCTCTGCACAAGCGCGTCCCATTGCTAGGCAACGGGGCGCTATCAGGATCTCCGGCGGCGGCCGATGACATCACGCCGCCGGCACCTCATTGGCCACAGGTAATATTTAAGGCAGACTCTGACACCATGATGGTTCCAGAGTATTGGGTCATCCTGCTCCAGCATTCCAGTGTACCATTTGGCTATTCCTGACCTTTCCTCCTGCTCTGCAGTGGTTCTTTACTGACCCGGCTTTTCTGACCATTTTATTGGTTTCTCCCTGTGAACTGCTATCTCTCCTGGAAGTTATCGACCTGGCGTGTCTGACCATTCTATTGGATTCTTCCCTGTGTACCTCCATTGCTATCACGTTGCAGACCTGACTGGCCTGACTACTCTCTCTCGTACATTGCTATATAGCTCAGTGAAGGACCGCGACCTGTGCACCTCCTGTGGAAAAACCCTTGTGGGGGTTCCTGGAGAAGACCAAGGGTGTATTCTACTAGAGCTGCGCCAACAATTGTAGGTACTTTTCGTATCAGTGTTGTGACATGTTTCCTCTTGGTGGCCCTGTTCGCAGCCTGTGCAAAGGCCGACGCTGGAGGTCACTTTTATCTGTACAGGAGTTCTCACTGACAATATATTGCCTAAATAATTGTTGGGAGGTATGAGTAAATCAATAGCATTCACATTTATTAAACAGGCCCTATTGCTTCCCCACCTGCTCTGACATCAAGCTAATAATATTAAAATATAATAAATAGGCCTATTACCCCCAATCAACCCCAACATAAATTTACATAGCATACACATTTAATAAATATACCCATTTCACCCAACTAGCCCCAATATCAATGTAATACTATTCAAATTGAATAAATAGGCCTATTTACAATGACCCGTGGCATTAAATTATTAGCCCAAACATTGAATAGAGACTCCACATCGGATTAAAAACCTTAAAAGATATTATTAGGCCACAGTAGTCCCACTTTACATTCATAGCTCCCACATAAAAGAAGCCACAAAATAACATTAACACCCCCACCAGCCCCCCCATAAAATTAATACCAGTCACTATATAACATTAATAGCTCCCACCTGCCCCCACATATGAATACTTTCTGACACTAGCACGCATATAACATTAACACTTCCCCTCACCAGTCCTCACATTACATTAATAACCTCACAACATGCTTACCGACTCTGCAGATTGCAGAAGTGTCATCTTTGTGACACTTTGCACATAATGCGTCAGTGAATTCCCTATATCATAGTGATCTGATAGACTGAATTTAAATCCAAATTGATAATGATGAAAGTTATGTACAGAACATAATATGTTTTTTTCCGCCATGAAAATTAAAATTGCCATTGATTGAAATCTGAGTATTTCTCACACCCGACACTGAAGTAGGTTCCATCCTACATTCAGAAATAAATATCTATGAATGAGTTAAACTTTCACTGTGTTTATAAACAGATCGGTGTCCTAAGTCCACCCTAAGAGAGAAACCTGATACTTCCCTCTTAATGGAATACCTCCTGAATTTCATCCTCAGGGAATAGGTGGAGGATGGAACATAGGAAGCTGAGCTGCTTAATGGAAATTAAAACTTGCAAGATGCACTAAAGGGACTGGTGTGATTTACACAGATAAAAATAGTTTAGTCAGGTAGTAAGAGTCATTGATGGGAGGTATTTTGGTCTTTAATGGCACTCTGAATTTACCGTCTGATTGCAGCATTCTGATTCATGAAACATCTAGGGTTACAAGGGTTTGAACAATGGGAGTTCCAAGGGAAGGATACAGGAAGCTGAGTACTGATGGAGGTCAATGGTGGTTTTGGGCCTATTTTAGCACCTGGGCAGCATTGTGATTGGTGCAGCTGCACTATGGATGGTTCCAATGTAGCTGTGATTTAAACTATGAAACGAAACAACTACTTTTCACAGCTATCAATAAGACAATCAAATCACTAAATTTAAAGAGCATTGTAGCAAAAAAAATAAATTGTATTCAGATCCACTATCCCGCAACAGCCTTGAACAGCAGTCAAGTCTCACTTAGTTTTGCTCCATTCCCCCATAGGGCCTGGTTTAGACAATGTATACTATAGGCACCACTATAAGCTTATTAGTGATAACATAGATATCTATTGTTTTACACCACAATGATAAGTGATGAGCCTTTGAGTATAAGGGAGGAAAGCTGTAATGATAACAGCTGCAGAACTCAACAATAAAATGGTAAAACATAATGCTAACTACATACAGATCTATTACTCATTGTGGCCAAGGGGCTGGATCACTTACAGACACCGGTGACTGTTATTCAGAAAATAATGCAACACAGAGGCTGATACTTCACATCTTCTGTATGCATACGCTATCAATAAATCATTATCGGGTAATATGTTCATTTTCTAGTAATACACTCTATGATATGGGCCGGTTGCTCGATATCGGCTACAATATCGCAATTAGTGAGTCAGCTTTGGACTTTAATGCTAAATATTATATGCACGAAATTGATACAAGCTGTAATGCTGTTAAAAATAAATATATAAGTATATACCATTTTGATTGTCGTTTAACAAAATACACATGACGGATGCTCTCGGCGGTGAAACTATAGTAGTTGTAGAGGGTGCAATGGCTCTGGGTACTAGAGGTGAGTGGGGCCTGGTGATGTCGGTCCATACTGATGTGTGGGGCTAGCCCATTCACAATGAAACCTAATTTGAACTTTCATTTCACTGTCCTGTGCCAGGCCCAGTGCAGAACAGCAAGATGAGGGCAATATGAGAAGTTGGACACATGTTGCCAGCCCAGCCCCCAAAATTTTGCTGTGGGGCAAGTAGATAACTAGATGCTACAACAGCAGAGGATATCTAAACAACAGTTCAATAGTAAAAAAAAATATAGGAGCTTATACCTTATAAATGCATTTACTGTTTTGATACATGACTCCCCTTCATCAGGCCATTGAATAGGCTGCAGTAGCCCTCCAATCAGCTTCAGTGACAATTCTAACCTGAAATGTGTTTGCGTGCAAATTTCTCCAGAATGTTATGACTGGAAAAGCATTGGTTTAATGCATCATCGGGAATGGTTATCTACCAAACTGTGGAAGAGACATTGGACATTTGAAGTTCTGCTAATTGCACACAAAAATATACATTTTATAGTAATGAGCTCTGGATTTGTGTTTTCGTTACATGAACATTTTGATCCTCATCATGTTACACAGACGTTGATAGTGAAGTAACAAGGACTGTACACGCTTCCACCTCATTCTAATGATGTGGCTTTGATTTTTTTCTGTTTTCTCTCTGCTGAAGTCAGGCCTGGGTCTTCCTTTATTGTCCTGCTGAGCTGAGTGCATTGACTGAGGTTACTGCAGTGGAATAGGAGGCAGAAAATTGCTGTAATATGCTACAGTTTGTAGATTCTTTACTTAAAGACTTCAGGATAATGCTTTGAGTAAAGATCAAAATACTTAGGGACTTAAGAACTAAAAAGACTTGTAGTTAAATCATTCTAATGCCGTGGGATTTTTCACACTGAGCAGACACATCTGAAATTAATATATGAATATTTCACATGGAATGCATGCAAACTCATTGCTTGTTGCTTAAAATCAATCTTTACCATTATTGTAGCAAAATCTACTTCTACCAAGTAGCTGGTTTTTTTTATTAGACAGAGAAACATGTCAGACTTAAATAATTTTTTTATAAATCCATGAGTAAATGCTAAGGGGTCCCGCAGGAGAAAGGCTGTTATGATCCCTGGTCTTATTGCATATTTGATTTATTGAGGCACTAATCAGGTTCTGCAGCTTATAAGGATAAAAGTAATGTATATATAGTTAAGGCACCTACGTTGGATTAGTAAAGATGTAATTAGTCTGTTATTCCCTTGCTTACTGTTTGGGATGCAGCAGCTCTTGTTGATGTTGACTAAGGCTGAGCCAGGGAAAGTCATATACCGTATGATATGTCAGGTCCCTTTTGCCATCATGTCAGAGATGTTTTAATTATTTTTATTACAATAAACAGCCTAATAACTGGATAAGAGATGAAATGGACACCTTGGCAGTTACATTTCACATTTGCCTATTGAGCAGACCATCAGAAGGCAGGGAGCTAAAGTGTTGGGGAAATGGTCAGTTATAGTTCAGTCTACAGCTAAACTGGGTATGGGACCTCCACAGTTCTGATTGTTGGGTGAGGTGGGGTCTTAGGGTTGGACATCTCTTTTAGTAAGTAGTTTCTTCCCATGACACACAGAAAATTAGGATAATTAGATTACACGGCAGCTCCTTCCAAATTAAGAATTCACTTCATTTGCTAGTAGCCCCAGCAAATGTCTGTTATTAGTATAACAAAAATGGCAGATCACCTTAGCACCCTCTTTACTGCTTCCTGTTCTTTTTAAATATGTTTTTGAAGGAACATTGGAGACACTTACACATCCACATACAAAAATGTAAAGTAAATACATACAATGAGTGGTACAGTAATGTATACAATGAAATTAACAACTAACATATTGAAGTGCATATGAAGGTGGTGTATAGACCAGTGACTATTGTTGTTCGGTGGTGGTTGGGGGGGAAGGGGTGATAGGGAATTTTACTGCCTTATAAATATGACTGAACTGCAAAAGTTGGTAAAAGCATCTTAATGGGATACTACATTCTTCTTGGGGTTCATAAAATTGAGTACAAAGCTTGTTCTAAATAATTTAAAAATCACACTCCATCCACTAGATATAGGCCAAAAGGATCCTCATCTGAAAGAAAACCTGGGTTACTCCAGGGAAGTATAATTGGCAAGAGAAGGGTGCTACGTTTTAGTGCTTTGAACCATAATCCTAGATAGAGAAAATACTGGGTGTGACTTAAAGGAGGTTCTTAGGAGCCAGAGAAGAGATGAGAAAATTGGAATTTTAATAGTCTCTGCTTCTATGTTTGTCCATACTTTGGTTGAGGGTGGGTACATTTCATTGCACACAATGGACTAGCTGTGCTGTCAAGTAGTATTACTTGAAGTGTAGGGCACAGAGGGCCGCTCCCTATGCATACCTCTACAATGAATAGCGTTTTATCCAAAGACATCTTCCTGCCTAAATCAGAACTGTAGAGTTGGAGGGCATTTTCTGAAATATAGAAACCTTGGTAGCACATTAATTTTTACTGGTATTGACTCAACCAGTCCAGGAGATCAAGGGCTAGATTTACTAAGCTGCGGGTTTGAAAAAGGGGGGATGTTGCCTATAGCAACCAATCAGATTCTAGCTTTCATTTATTAAGTACCTTCTACAAAATGACAGCTAGAATCTGATTGGTTGCTATAGGCAACATCCCCACTTTTTCAAACCCGCAGTTTAGTAAATCTAGCCCCAAGTGTTTATTCCAAGAGGTTGGATTAGATCTGCTTTAATTTTGAGTAATACAGACAAATAATTAGCTTGATAACTCTGGCGTCTTTCATAATGTATATCCCTAGGTGTTTCAGCCTGTGGGCTTTCCATATAGAGGAATAAAGTTGTTCTAGATTAGATTTTGGAATGTAAAAGTCCAATACCTCATTTGTTTCTTTATAGCCTGTGAGTAAAGCAAATTAATCTAATTCCTTCCAAAGATTTGGGAGGGATGATTGGCAGGACATTATCAGTGTAAAGGGAGATTTTATGCTCCTTGTGGTCAGAGTCATTTCAGAAGATACCGGGATTTGCATGGATTTTGATGGCAAGGGGCTCAATGACTAACGTAAATTTCAAAGATTAGAGGGGAAAGCCTTACCTCAAAATGACAAATGGTGTGGAAAAAACATCCTTAGTGGAGATCATGGCACAGGGTTTAAATTACAGAGTGGACACAGCTAATTGAAATTTTACAGATAAACTCAGTGTAGATAATGTGAGTCTGCATCGAGGAGCAGCAGGAGGGCTGGGTGTTTCTGGTTATGGATATTATAGATGTGTTGTGATCGATCACGGGCCTTGTGTTGCCTGACACCTGTCTGCCCGAGTCAAACCTGACTTAGTCTGGGTGGACCAAATGGGGAACAATCAAACTTAGATGGGTGGTCGGGATTTTTGCGAGATAGCTTGTAGCTACTGAATGAAGTTGTGTCGCATCCTTGTTCATGGATGACAACAATTTAGCAAGGTCAAAGGCTGCCCCCACTAGGATAGTGTTTAACAAATCGGTCAATTTGTGGGCTAAAATATTATCAACTTTTTTGTAAAATTGGAAAGCTAAGCTCTCTGAGCCTCGGGCTGAAGCTGCTTTCATGAATTGCCTAAATGCTCTCTTCTACAGTTATGTTATTGTTAAGAATAGTTCATCTTTCAGGGTCAACTTGGCATTGCAGTTGGTGAAAAATAAGCATCCAGAGCTATGTTGCGTACTTAATACGAGAGGGGATGTTAGAGGGGATTGAACATCGAGTTGTAGAATTGGTGGAACTCCTTTACTATATGAGATGGATTGTAAGTGACCGAACCTAATGAGTCTTGATTGTCTTCATTTAAAAAAAAAAAAATCTTCCTTTTTTACTTTCTTGATCCTTCATAGGACAAATAAAAAATAAATTTGTGTTTTTTCTCTTTCTTGCAGCTCCAGGATCCCAATCTTTTTAATTACCCTGTCCACCACAGTCCAGGGGGATCAGCATAGAACTGGTAGCCTCTCTGTCCACCACAGTCCAGGGGGATCAGCATAGAACTGGTAGCCTCTCTGTCCACCACAGTCCAGGGAGATCTGCATAGAGCTGGTAGCCTCTCTGTCCACCACAGTCCAGGGGGATCAGCATAGAGCTGGTAGCCTCTCTCTCCACTACAGTCCAGGGGGATCAGCATAGAGCTGGTAGCTGTTACGATTCCTAGTAAACTCAGGAAGTGGCCACGGAAGAATACTACAAATGTCTTTATTCCAGCAAAATATTTAAGCAAGGCAAAGTAACTGACACAAGCAAATAATCAAGGGCCAGAAGTCAGGCCAAAAGGTCAGGGCAACAGGCAAAACAGCGTGGTCCAAGGTACAGGCAAATGATTCGGGGTCTCAGGCAAGCAGGCAAGGTCCAAGGTACAGGCAAATGATTCGGGGTCTCAGACAAGCAGGCAAGGTACCAGGTACAGGCAGGGGTCATACACAGAAGTTCAGTCCAGCAGGTATATATCAAATAACACAGGAGCAGGTTAGTAGCAGCCAGGAACAAACGGGATGAACTGCACAGAGCACAGCTTGAGGCAGGTATTTAAAGCAGTGTGACAGGTGCAGTTCTAATTAGGCCTCAGCAAGAAGATTAACTCCTTCAGTCATGCTGAAGAGTTTAGGAGCAGAACAGCAGCACCTCTGGTGGTATAAGGTACTGCTGCTAGATACAAAACACAGGAAGAGTTGTAACAGTAGCCTCTCTGTCCTCCACAGTCCAGGGGGATCAGCATAGAGCTGGTAGCCTCTCTGTCCACCATAGTCCAGGGAGATCAGCATAGAGCTGGTAGCCTCTCTCTCCACCACAGTCCAAGGGGATCAGCATAGAGCTGGTAGCCTCTCTGTCCACCACAGTAGAGGGGGATCAGCATAGAGCTGGTAGCCTTTCTGTCCCCCATAGTCCAGGGGGATCAGCATAGAGCTGGTAGCCTCTCTCTCCACCACAGTCCAGGGGAATCAGCATAGAGCTGGTAGCCTCTCTGTCCACCACAGTCCAGGGGGATCAGCATAGAGTTGGTAGCCGCTCTGTCCACCACAGTCCAGGGGGATCAGCATAGAGCTGGTAGCCTCTCTCTTCACCACAGTCCAGAGGGATCAGCATAGAGCTGGTAGCCTCTCTGTCCACCATAGTCCAGGGGGATCAGCATAGAGCTGGTAGCCTCTCTGTCCACCATAGTCCAGGGGGATCAGCATAGAGCTGGTAGCCTCTCTCTCCACCACAGTCCAGGGGGATCATCATAGAGCTGGTAGCCTCTCTGTCCACCACAGTCCAGGGGGATCAGCATAGAGCTGGTAGCCTCTCTGTCCACCACAGTCCAGGGGGATCAGCATAGAGCTGGTAGCCTCTCTCTCCACCACAGTCCAGGGAGGATCAGCATAGAGCTGGTAGCCTCTCTGTCCACCATAGTCCAGGAGGATCAGCATAGAGCTGGTAGCCTCTCTCCACGACAGTCCAGGGGGATCAGCATAGAGCTGGTAGCCGCTCTGTCCACCATAGTCCAGGGGGATCAGCATAGAGTTGGTAGCCTCTCTGTCCACCACAGTCCAGGGGGATCAGCATAGAGCTGGTAGCCTCTCTCTCCACCACAGTCTAGGGGGATCAGAATAGAGCTGGTAGCCTCTCTCTCCACCACAGTCCAGGGGGATCAGCATAGAGCTGGTAGCCTCTCTCTCCACCACAGTCCAGGTGAATCAGAATAGAGCTGGTATCCTCTCTGGACGGTTTCCCCTTGAGTTGCAGCCCTGAGCAGAGGTGTGCTGTTTTTGCATTGGCCATAGGTTGACCGGCCTTGGGCAGGTTTTCACAACACCAGGGCAACTCTATTGTCAAAAATTGGGCCCAACTGACTTTTTTACTAATGTTTTATTTTATACAGTGCACGGGAACCTTTTTATATAATTAAAAGTATATATTGCCAGCTGTGAGATGATGCAGAGAAGTACCTTTGCAGGGTCAAATGGCTGGGCACTGGAAAGAACACCCCTAAAAATGCACCTTCTGTTTCCCCTTACAATAATTTTGATCTTTAAATTCAATCTATAACCTGCTGAATATATGTAGTCTTATGACTCATTATAGTTTAATACATGCAGATAAATAAGGTTCATACAGCATTTTTATGGGAAATTTCAAGGGATTGTGTAACGTATGGTAAAAACGTAAAACCCAAGTTACTTAAAAATATACTATAACCCAAAACCGCCACCAGTCCTAAAACTAAGGTATACTGTCAGTCTCCAGGTTTCACTCTGAATATATTTTCATTATTCCTGTATGCCTATTTAAAGATGTTGACATAATTTTCATTTAGTGACAGTATTGAAGACATACAGTATATCCACATTGTGATCACAAATTAACATTTCTATTATTTATTACAGTCATGACATTTTTAACATGATTAATTTACAGTTTCTTTATCTATATCTTTTCACTCCCCTCAATGCAAGGATGGAAATAGAAATACTGCTCCTTCAGATGACATCTTAAATCATGTCTTCCTTATCCCTTCTATAAATCAACATAAATATAGGTGTCATTGTACATCACACTCTAAACAAACAAATTTCATTTCAATCATCATATATACCACCAAGGTAGAAACTGATTTAAAATGTAGAAATAAAATGTACACTTTCTAAATTGATGTACAGTTTCCCAGTTCATCTGCCTCAGACATCTGACTCACACTGCCTCATTATAGAGCCCACTACCTAAATGTCTGTCATTCCTTTATCCCCTGTCTCCAGCCCATATCTTTATACTACTGTCAGCCACACAACACCATCCCACATCTTAGGAAAAGACGGATGTAGTGTTGATAATACAACCAGACGGTTCGTAGTCTTGCTCCACTCTACACTAAAGAAATGAGTCAAATCCCGTGAAAGCCAAACACCATCTTTTTTTGGTTGATTTACATGATAATGTGGGTGAAGGAGGGGGCTTTTCAATCCTCGCACCATCTGGAAGATTTTTTATTTTTCATCATACACACATTGTAATGACTGAATACTATTTTACTTCATCCAATTACAGGGGGAAAGTTGCTCCACATTTACTCAAGTGCACAAAAACACAATTTGTTGCATATGGCTAACATGAATGAATAACTACATCTCACTGTCTACCTGTATCATTATCTGATTCTCTCCATACCTGCATCAGGATCTGATTCTCCCCATGCGTGCATTGTTACCTGACTCTCCATATATATATAGTTATCTCTCCATACCTGCATGGGTATCTGCAGGGGCAGGCTGGACTGGGGGGCAGGGGGGCATCTGCCCCCCGAGCTGGTCCCATTGCAAGCTACCTTATGCTGGGTCACGGGGCCATCTGCATTTTTTTTGCTTTAAAAATGTTCCTATAGGCTGCTGAGTCGAGTCTTTCCCCCAGGGCTAAAATTTACCAGCCCTCCCCTGGGTGTCTGATTCTCTCCATATGTACATGGCTATCAGACTCCCTCTACTTGCATGGTTTTCTGACTCACCTAATATCTGCATCATTCTCTGACTCATACATGCATCATAATCTGACTCCATACTATTTTATGTCATCTGATGACAGGGAAAAATAGCTTCACATTTAATTAAGTGCACAAAAACGCAACTTGTTGCATGTACCTAACATGAATGAATACATTGTTATCTTACTCTCCAGACCTGCATCATTTTCTGACTCTCCATGCCTTCATCTTTATCTCTCTCTACATAACTTCATCCTTATTTTATTATTATTATTAATTTTTATTTATAGGGCGCCACAAAGTATCCGTAGCGTCGTACAAGGACATACCTGCATACCTGCATAATCTACATACCTGCATCATTAGCTGACTCTCCATGCCTTCATCTTTATCTCACTCTCTACATACCTGCATCATTATCTGACTCTCCATGCCTTCATCTTCATCTCACTCTCTACATACCTTCATCCTTAGCTCTAATCTACATACCTGCATCATTAGCTGACTCTCTCCATGCCTTCATCCTTATCTCACTCTCTACATACCTACATCATTATCTGACTCTCCATGGCTTCATCCTTATCTCACTCTCTACATACCTGCATTATTATCTTACTCTCCATGCCTTTATCCTTATCTCACTCTCTACATACCTGCACCATTATCTTACTCTCTCTATACTTGCATCCTTATCTGACTCTCTCTCTATACCTGCATAATTATCTGTCTCTATATACCTGTATTATTATCTGACTCTGCATACCTGCAACTTTATATGGCTCCCTTGAGACCTGCACCATTACCTGACTTTCTCTATACCTGCATAATTATCTGACTCTCTCTATACCTGCATCGTTATCTGACTCTCTCTCTCTCTCTCTCTCTCTCTCTATACCTGCATCGTTATCTGACTCTACTTACTTGCATGGTTATCTGACTTTCCATACCTGCATCTTTATCTGACTCTCCATACTTGCAGTATGTATCACTGCAGTCAGAGAGACCAGAACCACCTTAAAGTATTTGGGAGGAATTACACACCTGCATCTCCCCTTGCAGTGAGAGAGTTATTGGATGGCCCGATGTTCAACCACAGTTAATAAATGTATACTCCCGTGTAATCCCAGATTAAACACACAGAACATGGCAATAAAGGGTTTCACTGTGACTTATTGTTACAAGAATCTCAGAAATAACATTTCTTCCCATTCTGTTCTCCGTGTCTCCTGAGATTTTTAGCGTTATCGGCCATAATGTGTGAGTAAGGGAGAGCAAGCTAAACCCCTTCCACTACCGTCTGCCTCCCGTGTGACGCACAGCCTCCTCCCCGCTCTATATAAGAGGCTGACACTGCAGTAGTGGAGCGCTCAGTGGACAGCTCCCGGTGCTGAACTGAACATAAAGCGGGAGCTCCACGTCAGTCAAAGCCATTGTGCTCCAGCACATCAGATACTCAAGTAGGACTTCTCAGAAGACCAAGCCATGATCACAGGAGCTTGTTGGAGGTGTCTCCTCCTCTCCTTCTTTTTTTTAAGGGGATCTGCACAGAATTTCGCACAGACGAGGTTTATTTGCACTTCAGTGCCTGTTGACATGGATATGTGCACTTCATCAATTCAGAATAGTGGTCCCACAGAAGACCTGAAGACCACGATTTTGCAGCTGCGAGAGACGGTTATCCAGCAAAAAGAGACTATAATGAATCAAAAGGATACTATCAGGGACCTGACTAGCAAACTAGCCAGATGTGAGGGTCAAACTATCCTGGAAATCCCTTCTAATGAACCCAAAGTGGGTGCCTCCGGCTCCCGAAAAAAGGAGACAGGGACTTCTAAAAACACAATGGGAGACTTATCGAGGAGCCCCACAGCTGAGACCCTCACTCAGCTTGGACAGACTTTGCAAAGTCTCAAGACTAGACTGGAAAACTTAGAGGTGAGACCGGTTGTATGTTTTTCATTTCTCAACTTATTTGGTGAACATGATACACCTAATTAAACGTAACTATAACGGCCAAAACGTAAATATTTGATGGAATGCAGTGCACATTGGGTGCATATGCGTTGGTCAGCTAAGGATTAGGGATATAATATGAATGTGTGTGTGCGTGTGTTACAGAGTCTTTGAAAATGCTAGTCGTTGCATTGAGTTTATAGTCACGTTATGGTTTCGTTAAGTGTTTTTATGCCTGTGATATTCCGGTTTGAATGAGGAGCATTGCCAAACAATTAGCCACCTAAGCTGCTAATGAGTTTAATCAAGAAAGTACAATGTTAGTGATGTTTGTGACAATCCACTTACTGACTGCATAACATGCCCCTTGCAGCAGTACAGCAGAGGCAATTCATCTGCCCAAGCGACCAGCCTCAAAGATTTGCTGCAGACCAAGATAGATGACTTGGAGAAACAAGTTCTCTCCAGAGTGAACAACCTGGAGGAGGGGAAGGTGAACCTAAAGAACGAGACCGAACTGCGAGGAAAAATTGAAAGCGCTTTAACCTCACTTCAGCAGAGAATCACTGATTTGGAAAAAGGTGATTGCAACAATACCATCACTAATAAGATTCAAGAACTCTCTATTTATCGTACACAACAATGAGATTGTTATAAAGCAACAAACTCAACGTATTTTGTTACAAATTATCAATAGCATAGAGCAGACGACTATTTTTTTCCCTCTAAGGGAAATAGTTACATCACACGTTCATAGCTCAGTATGTAATAGCATTTTAAACAGCATAATATATTCTGCTACTGACAACCACAGTGCAGCCATGTTTTTGGGTTACACCGTATTTCAATTCGAAATTAAAAACGTGTTTTTAGTACTACTTCTTTACATTGAGGGCTAAAACCCAAACATCGTCGTTAATCTGTTTCATGATGGATAGTTTTCATGACAAGGGTTCAATTAACTGATTATAGAAGAATATACAATGCTCCTTCTTTATCCCACCCTTTAATAATGCCACATTCACTTACAACCAAGTATTTTATTTTAGCCCAAAAGTGCATTAAAATGTATTAATTTCTTTCTATGGCATCATCTTTATAATGGCCCACACCCGTCCTCCTTAACATCAGTTTTGGCACGTGTTTAAACAAAAAAAGAAAGAAGGAGCAATGACAACATGGATTGCAGTTTAGATGGATTGTGCTAAAACTGCTTCAAGTCCACAAACGTGCCATGATGGTCTTTCTGTTGCTATAGAAAACCATGAATCAGAGAAAGATTTATTTCGTCCCACAAATAAGAGACCTTAGTCTTTGTTCCACTTGTATGCCTCTGTGGATTGGTACCTGCATAAGACTGTGAGCTGTATTCCCATTGCAGCTGTGTGCTCCGGTCGAGGTGACCTAAGGAAAATTTAGCTCTTTCAGCATTTTCCTCCTCCTAGTCCACAGTTTGCTTTGTAATTACGTCCATTCACCCTGGATTGCCACAGGATGCCAGCAGAATATTGATCAGTGTTTTGCAATTCGTTGATTTACAGCGTTGTAAAAAGAGTACAAGTACCCAAAGCATTTACATATTGACAATTATTAAAGGCAACCACTGATGGGGTTGCTGCACTGGCGCCCCCTGCTGCTTATGAAGGATGCTTACATGCTTACAGGGAAAATAGTTATCGTGCAAGTGATGTAATAATGTATTTAGGCAATAGTTCTATAGTATTCTTTGGGCTTCTTATAAAAACGCCTGTCTTTTCCTTCTATTCAGGTCAAAAGGAGAGTAGACCTGCAGACAAATTTCAGCTCACGTTTCCACTGAGAACCAACTATATGTATGCAAAGGTGAAAAAGAGTCTGCCAGAAATGTATGCTTTCACTGTCTGCATGTGGCTGAAATCCAATGCTTCCCCCGGTGTTGGCACCCCATTTTCTTATGCAGTACCCGGCCAAGCTAACGAACTGGTGCTCATTGAGTGGGGTAACAACCCAATGGAAATACTAATTAATGACAAGGTAACAAAGCCAGCAATCTGCATGTTTTTACAACATCTCATTACATTGTTTTGTGTTTCATTCTTTAGTTGATCTTCTAAATATTATTATTATTATTATTATTATTATTATTATTATTATTATTATTATTATCATCATCATCGTCATCTTCATCATCATTTGTATATCACTAATATATTCTGCGGCACTGTACAATCAGGTATATATACACACATCAATCTCCGTGAAGTTTACAATGTAATTTTCCTATCACATGCACACAAACTCACATATCAGGCTCAGGTAATATACAAATATGATTATGGATTGTGGGAGCAAGCTAGAGTGAAAATCATTGGTTGAAATAATGTATTATGCTCCTCCATAGCTAAAAATCCAAAGTGATGAAGATTGCTCTGTTCAGTTTGTTTTTAATATAAAAAAAAAAACAAGTTGGAGCTTTCAGCATGAGAATGGAAACAACAATGTATCTATTATATGATTAAAACTTAAGGTAAAACAACAAAATATTTTCTTTGATAATGTGCAAAAAGCACGTATCTCTGCTGCAACCTATGAAGAATATATATCACCATCTGCAGGCTGTAAATGGTTACTACAGCCTATACAACGTTTTTGTTTTACACTTGGCTATAAAAGCCTGAAATTAAAGTTGTTGGTGTAAATAATTCAAATAAATGTAATCTACTGTACATTATATATAGTTATATATGTAATTTGTACCCATGTTTTGTCTGTGTCATTTTCACTGTAGAGATCAGCACATTGTTCTTCTTTGTTACAGGTGGCAAAACTGCCCTTTGTTATTAATGATGGTAAATGGCATCACATCTGTATTGCTTGGACCACAAGGGATGGAGTGTGGGAAGCCTATCAGGACGGGGTGCTTAGAGGAAATGGAGAAAATCTGGCTCCTTATCACCCCATCAAACACCAAGGGGTGTTAGTGCTCGGCCAAGAACAGGTACAATATACAAAAGTATAACTAATATTTATATTTCTGCTATTACTACCATTTAACTTTCAAGTTTGCAAGTGTTTCATCATTGTTAATAGATACTGTGTATTGCTTCTGTTACGTTTTATATAAGCTAATATATAAATAATACATAGCAGATGCTACTGATACCAATCATTGGAAATATGTGGCTAAGCATTGTATTTGGTGCAGGATTATTAATCTAAATTACAGCATATTAGCAGAAAATGAAATATAAACAGTATACTATGCTACTGTAATATTTATCTGTAAAATGATAATGTATGTAGGTATTTACACAGATAATTCAATTAGGTATAACCACTTAGGGCCTGGTTTTGAGTTAGGAGCAAAGCAAAGAAAAGGAGTAACTTTGCACCTTGGCAAAACCATGTTGCATTAGAGGGGGAGGTAATTTAAAAATGTAGGAACAGATTGATAGTTGGGATATGACATGTCCTAGATACACTTTTATTTCAGTGTAAAAATAAAGCTATCAAGTATTTATGTGCTACATGAAAAAACAGCCAGTATTTCCCTTACGTGGAAAAAAATAAGTAAATTTGTACCCCTTGCATTGTAACATGGTTTGTCCAGGTGCAAAATTGCTCCTTTTCTTTGATTTGCTCCTAACTCAAAATCAGGCCCATAGTGTAGAATTAAACTATTATACATTTATAACAGGAGCAGGTGTATAAAGAACTATAAAAGCTTTAAGATTGTCAGGTTTAATGTCATAACATGCTGAGGATAAGGATATCATTCAATGTTTTAGGCACACCCATATAGACTTAAAATTATCTCTTTGACTTGTACAGGCTGATACAGAATTGTAAAGGCACAATTATAACCAAAGCAGACAGTGAGGTCTAAGATAGCAGAATGGTGGGAGTTATCTGTATGCGTCTTTGCCAATGTGATTTCTTGTGGCTTTGTGCTTTAATAGATTCGCTGAGCTACTGGGTGACATGTAATATCCTTATACTTTACACTAGATGATGCTGTTATCTATAGATTGCTATGGGTAAACTGATATAAATGGCTTATGTCATGCAGTATTAAATGTAAATTCTTTGCTGTGCGGGTTTTGAATTGAGTTATCTACATGGTAGATTATTCTTTTCTTTTCCTTTTGGTTTACATAGGACACCCTAGGAGGTGGGTTTGACGCCACCCAGGCTTTTGTTGGGGAGCTTGCCCATTTCAATATGTGGGATAGAAAGCTGGTTGTTGGAGAGGTCTATAATCTGGCGACCTGCAGCAACAAAGCACTAACCGGTAACGTCATTAGTTGGGCAGAGACCAACATTGAGATCTTTGGTGGTGCCACCAAGTGGACATTCGATGCATGTCGTCAAATCAACTGAACAAATTGTGGATTGAATTTCATTTCTCAGCTTGATGATATCATCTGCCTCATCTTGCACCCTGCCTTTCAATCGAGGGCTCATCAGCAACAAGGTTGTTTCATTTTTTTATCCTGAAAAAAAAAAAACTATTCTAGAAAAATAAAACCACCAAAACAAGCAAATCTATAACATTGCAACTTATTCACTTGTTTTAACCATAAACCACACCTTGCATCTCAAACTTGGAGCAAGAGCTTCAGCATTTTTAGAAAAGGCACGCAAGGATTTCAGCCAGAGGATTTTTAGGGAGATTTCACTTTTGTATTTAGAAAGATCCCTTGACAGTTTGGTTTTTACATTGCCAACTTGGTTTAACCTTTTAGCTGCTGGAGAGGTCGGCAGAGAGATGGGCTACAAGTGTCTCCAGCAGGGATGGGGTTAACCCTGAGTGCCTTGCGCTGGTATCAGTATTCAGCACATTTCATTTGCATTCTTTTTAGACTTCTCTTAACTTGTTAGAATCACAATAAATGTTTGTTATGCGGTTTGTTCCAGGCAATCTTGCCTATCTCCAGCTCTTTTAATTTGCTTTCAGATTTCTGCCAGTGAAAGCTTTGATTTCAACCGTATACATAATCCTCACACAGTCAGGGTTTGGGGACTTGCTTTCTATTCAATAACTCCAGCAGATGCTAAGAGCATGGCAGACAGTACACAAACCCTCCACTGGAGCAGTGTTCAGACACACAGTAGCATTTTTTGTAGATATAAATTTTCTTCTGTTAAACAATATGTAAATATTTAATCAATCCACCAACACAGTTTTGTTTTCCTTTATAGTCTCATGTGTGCATGATAAATGTCCTAATATTTCTGTTTTCACCCCAGTAGACTTGTTTCGAGCTACATGTTGCTGGAATATTTATGGTGAAAACACTTAGCTGTGGAAGAGGACACTAATGAAATTTGATAATAATGAACAACTTTATTATGTGAAATCTTCAATTTTCCAGGCACTATTTCTAATTTATTTAAAGCCCTTTGTATAATGAAAAAAAAGTAATTTTCTTATTATATTGTGCGGTTTGGATGCTTAATCTGGTTACTGAATTTTTTTTATGTTTTAAAGCACTTTCTCTACTAGCCATGATTAATATAATAATAACTTTTAAATGATAATTTTCCCATTCAAACATATAAATTAACATGTTTTACTGATATATGGTATAAAGTAAAGGTAGGCCATCTGTGGCTCTCCAGCTGTTGTTAAACTACAAGATGCAGGTTAAGTTGAGTCTCGTAGTTCCACAACAGTTATAGATCACCAGATTTTCTAACATATAATTTTAGCTTATTTTTCCATATTTTTTTTTATAATAAACCACTGTTATAATTAGAATAATGGTTCATTCTCAACTGCACTTTGCAGTATATTATTGATGCCTGGTTGTAGGAGTGTGTTGCTTCTACAAAGGGAATAGGCCACACATTTTATATGACTGATGTAGTCAGCTCGGTTCCCAAAGAAATGTACGTTAATTTACCGTTGGGAAAAAATAAAACCTACAGATTTAGGCAACTTGGGGGTCTCCAGCTGTTGTCATCCTACAACTCTTTTGTGTGGAAGAACATGCTGGGACCAGGGCCGCTTGAACACATTAGTGGGCCCAGGGTAAAAATCAGATCAGTGGGCCTTCATGTCCCTTGGGCTAATGTTAGCTCTCTGGCCAAAGGTAGGTTCATAGTTAGGATCTAAGCTAGCATTAGGGCCATAGAAGGGTTAGAGAAAAGTTAGAATTTTACAACTTTAGAGCACAAATAAAGCTCTCATTAAATATAAGTAAAAGAAACAAGAAACTATAATGGAATTAGAGGGAAAAAATTCCTAGTAATATATTTGCTTTATATATGGAAGCATGGAGCTGAGTGAAGGGGAGGGGAAGAAATTTATGTCTGATTGTAACCTTGCAGTATCTGAGAGGGTTAGTCAGTACCACACTCTTCTATCAATGTAGCCATAGACAATCCCAAATGCTAAAGATGTCAATACACATTTTTCCTTCTTGTACTCCAGATTTGCACTGAATAAAATATGCCTCTCTCAGGTTCTTGCCATTTTACGATGGATGCTGTTGGAATAACAGTGTATTTTTGCCTAATTACTGTGTAAACACCCCCCAGGACATACTTATGTAGCTATTGGGGGTAGTTCCTGATAATTGCCTCCGGCAAATGTAGATGCTTAGTGCACCCGAAAGCCTTCCTCCTTTTGATAACTCAGTGTTCTGTATCAAATTATTCAAGGAAGTTTATTATATGTGATGTTATGTAAAAAAAAAAGAAAAAAAAGAAAAAGGAAAGACACGTATAGACTTGGGTTACCCTCTCTCAAATTACTGTAAAGATATAGAGAAATATAGAGAAGAGCACTTATTTTCACAGAAATTCTATGTTTTCTACCGCGTATTTAAACTCTATGGATATAGACTGTAAATGTCACTTTGACTCTTACTGAGCATTTAGGGTGTGAAATTATGAATACACTTTTGCCTGGGCAGACCCAGAGTCCTGAAATGATTTTAGTCATAGCTTCGCAGTATAAGGACCACAACGCCTGAAATACAAGTTACTTGATATTTAAGAGAAGACAGCAAACTTGTATGTTTAGAACATTCAAAACTTAAGATATTTCAAATATAGTATTATAGATATATACAAAACATCATATTGAGCCACTTTGAACCTAAAAAGGTTTATATCTTTGGACACTATGATATAACATCTAACTAGAGTACATTCAGGCAACCTGTGGGTTCCATCAGCCTGTCAGGATCTGTTGGACTTGTAGTTCCCCAACATCTGGACAACTGCAGGTTGTCTACCTCAAATCTACAGTATATGCTGGAAACCAATTAAATATATTTCTAACCTAAATTGGTATATTATCCTACCACTGGTGAATTATCTTATGTAAATACATTTTTCTCTCCAACAAATTTTGGGCTACGGTTTCAGCTTGTGGAGTAGATATGCATCTCTCTCTTAACAGGGATAGTAAAAATCCCTTAAATAATCCTTTATATGTTCCAAAAGAAAAACAAAGCAATGTATTTAGGAATAGTTGCAGGGCGGCTGCTAGTTTAAACTAGAAGTCACCCCCTGTAATTTGTCTCATGGCCTTTACATATACATTCAATATCATTACAAGATGCCTTTTCGTATTGGTTTAACTTGTATTTTTGGTTTAATGGTCCTTTAAATCATTCAGCAAGCATGTTCGTGCAGGGGTTGGGGACACATAATGTATAGAATCTATTTCAAACCTACTGTATATTATATTTCTTGTTCAAAAATATTTTTTTCTTTAATTATCCTGTTTCACTGTGGATACCTGAAGAAAATTGAAGCGCAAAATCTATTTTAAATTTTAATATGCCAGTCCTACAACTGACACTTTACCAATGGGGTTCTCTTCTATGGTTGCTTGCATATATTTCTGGTAAAGAATAAGTACATATGTTTTTGCTGACCAAAGCTGTAAATCCCCCACTGACCTTGTTGTCATCCATATTCTCTATCCCCTCCTGTTATTTCTGATTTGTTTGGGATAAAGCCACAAATTATCACCCTCTGTCTATTCTCTCTTTATGTTTAACCATTGAAATTCATTATACCTTTATGTTGGTTTCACTGCTAAATTACTTGTTGACTTTATTTTTACACAATAAAAAAGAGAAGAAGCAATATGTTGTTGTTTTTTTGGCTTTAAGTGTAAAATAACATTGAAAAATATTTCAGAAATGTTATGAACATTTCTAAAAATGTGAACATGCAGGAAAAACAGGGCATCTTCCCCTCATGTGACACTGGCGTCTGTTTCTGCGCCTGGTTCAACAGGTAAGCACATATATTAGCACACAAAGATCATGCCCAAAATTGTGCTCATTCTGATATGAGGAACTGGGTGTTTTGGCTCATTATTCTCATAGTAGTGGCTTGCTGCATTAATGTGTTCTAGTGCAAAGTCAAGTTGTTGTGTTGTGGAATAAATATAGTTACATGTACTTGAAGGGGTGGAGACTACAAATTTAAGAAGTATTCCAAAATAACTTTGTTTTTAAATATGCAAGAGGTTGATTGTTGGCCCAAGCCTTCAACAGAACGCGGTTTCCAGGGAAACCGCTTTATTATTATTGTTAGTATGGTAGAAAAAATAAATGTAGACATGTGAACACTGGGTAGGGAGGGCCCTGATCATGAGACAGCTTACATTCTAACAGGAAGAGGGCACAACTGAAACAAAAGCAGTGAGTGTGGCTCAGTGTGGAGATTTGGACATTTGTGAAGGATCATTAATGTTGATAGTGTGAGTAGGTTTATCTCTATAAAGAGATGGTTTTTAGAGAGCACTTCAAGAATTGAAAGCTGTGGGAGAGTTTGATCGGGCATGGTAGGGAGCTTCATAAGTTGCACATGAGAAGGTGGGAGGTGGTTACCAGAGATGATTCGAGGAGTAGGTGAGGCAGGTTAGGGAGGGCAAGTATTTTGAGATGAGGTTTGATATGTATGAAGGATGGAATTGTTGAGGGTTTTATAGGTAATGGTGAGGACATGGAAAGTCAATGTGGGGATTTGCAAAGTGATGCGGCAGATGTGGAGTGGCGAGAGAGGAAGATCAGTCTTACTGAGGCATTTTAAGATGGGTTGAAGCAGGAAAAGATGGGTATGGGGCATGCCAGATAGGAGGAGGATGCAATAATCAAGGTGGGAGAAGATGAGAGAATGGATAAGAGTTTTGGTAGCTTCTTGGGTAAGGAAAGGGCACATTCTGGCAATATTTCTAAGGACTAAGCAACAGCACTGGGAGAAAGACTGGATGTGAGGAATAAAGCAGAGGACAGTGTAACAGTAAAACAGCAGCTAGGGAGACTGAGGAAATTGTGGTATTATTGACGAGGAAAGAGATTTAAGGGGAGGTGGTGACTCTGGGAGAAGGGAAGATTATAAGATCTGTTTTGGCTTAAGGTAAGCACTATTCATGTGAAGATAGCAAAAGAAAAGTTGGTTACACGAGATAGTACAGAAGAGTAGAGGTAAATAGGTGCTGGTACTTGAGGCCGAACAATCTAATTACTTCCCCTAAAGAAGAGGTTTACAAATATAAAAGCAGTAGGCCAAGAAAAGAGCCCTGCGGGATCCCAACAGATAGAGAGAGTGTAGGTTATGATGTGCCAGAGGTACAGGCACTAAAGGAATGGTTTGATAGGTAGGAAGTGAACCAGGAAGAACTGTGTCATGAAGGCCCATGAAGTGAAAGGTGTGCAGGAGAAGAAAGTGATCAACAGTGTTGAAAGCAGAAGAGAGTTCCAGGAAAGATGAGTATAGAGAAGTGATCCTTAGACTTTGCTGTAATTTGATCATTGATCACTTTTGAGAGTGCAAGCACATGGGAAGACACACAAATACCAATAAAACTAAAACATTAAAATGTACAAATGGTACATAGGAAACACGTCTTGCTGTTTTGAGCAATTTGTATAGGATAAAAATTGAAAGGAAAACCCAAAAACAAAAGAGAGGGGTGGTCCAGAATTCCAAGTTGGCAGCACCTTTAATGTATGATATTAATTTTGCCAGCATACACATTCCCATGTCAAACCACAATCCCTCAAATTGTCATGCAACATGATTTCCATAAGCAGAAACTGTGTTTGCATCTATGTATGTACATGACAGTCAAATACCCACATTTGGACAAAAACTATTCACTATTTATTAATATATTTATGTTTTGGTTCATATATAGCTTGCAACATATTTATTGAGATAGAATAGTACACAAAACATTTAATTTCAGTGGCAGGGGTACCAAGGGGTAATCAGGGAAATCACCGACCCTAGCAGCACACACTATATGTCTGTTTGGCAGCCAAGGCAGGCAGGCATAATTTTTAACATCTCGGCCGAAATGCTGGGGCCGCTTTGCACGGCACTGTTTATTTTTCTCACCGTTTGTCACTCCACTTTTTTCTATGTTTTTATTTCACGGATTTTAGGGTGCGGATAGGTCCTTATGGGCTCTCCCCCCCCCCCAAAGATCTAGGGGGGGCAATGTGGCCATCAGGTTCCGGCCCCCCTGCAAACCATCGTGGGTCCTCCCTTCAGGGGGTGAACAAGGTGGCAAGCCCTGGGTGAAGCTTCGGCGGAGCCCAGGAGCTAAAGGGACCCCCCTAGCCTTGCGGAAAAGGGGTTCTGAAGACTCTTGCCCCTAAGGGTCCTTTTGGATCTGGGGGACGGAATCTAGGGCACTTCCTTTCTTGAGGAGGGCCAGTTCTGCATTCCTTGTGTTTGTTTTTTAAAGTTTTTGCACTTTTTTTTCGTTCACTTGGGCACAAGAGCACTGATTCACAGGCTTTCAATAAAAAAATCAAAAAAATCTGGGAAATAGAACCTGAAATGCACACAGGGAAATTTCATATTAAAGGCATATTAATATTATTATTAATTTTTATTTGTATGGTGGCACAAAGTATCTGCAGCGACGTACAGGAACAAACAGTAAGACAGTACAAGGTAAAACATTACGCGACAATAGACAAGCAGCACTATAACTTAGGTAGTTCAGAGTACAGCTAATAAGAAAGGGTGAGGGTGAGAGAAAATCAGCACAGCAGTGACCTAGTTCTGTGTCCAAGAGCGTGGGCGCAGCTAACAGGTTAAGAGCTACTGAAAAAGGTGCAGAGAAAAGCTAGAGTGGAGTCAGTGGGCTCAAGATGGAGGTGGGCAGAGTAGTTGTGGAAACAGGAGGTGAGAGGGCCCTGCTCAGAGGAGCTTATAATCTAAGGGAAGGGTGGACAAACTGAGGACACAAGGAAAGTGAAATGGGACACGGTCAAAGGGGCCGAGAAGGAGGAAGGGGGAAGAAGGTTAGAGAGGGAGAGGTAACAGACAGATGGGAAGTTAGGCAGATGACTGAAAGGCTTTTGAGAAGAGGTGGGTTTTTATTGCCCATTTGAAACTGCTTAGATTGGGGGAGATTCTGATAGCACGAGGGAGATCGTTCCAATGGAGGGGGGCAGCGTGAAAGAAGTCTTGAATACCTGGGTGAGAAGAGGTAATCAGATTAGAACAGGGGTAACGATCGTTGACCGATCACAGTGGGCGAGAAGGAGTGTGAATAGAGATGATATACTGTATTAACTTTCACATAAGGCAATTGTTATATTGAGACATATTCCTTATTTTGTCAGGAGACAAATGAGGAATTCTTTACTTTTTCCTTGGAAGGCACTCATGGGAAATGTCTTAAAGTCCTTTATAATATGAGCAATTAAAGCGTGGATTCACTTTTTCCTTCTGCTGCTGCATAGGGAGGGACACCTTTTCTTCTCCTTGTGTGTTTTAAGTCGGCTAGGTTTTATAGTAATCTTTTCTTCTCCCCCCCTCAAAGGCCTTTGTACTTCTTGTAACCAATTTTACAACTTCTGGCAAATGCTCGCCATATATCTTGGACCATTGGGTCCAACATGGTAACTGAACAACACAAAGCTATCCCTTTTCTTGCAGACCTTTTACTTCCAAGACAGTGACAGCAAGGCACAAGGAGTACAATATACTCCATATATATATATATATATATATATATATATATATATATATATATATATGCTTATCGTGAAGTCTGAATTTGGTCTTTTCATCCTACCTATCTTTATTTCTCTCTTAACTGATACTATCAACAATTTCAAGATTAGTACAGTTTTAATGTAACTGTACATTATACAGATTGCTAAATCATCCACTTTTAGGATGTAATATGAAAAATACATGACACCATACTTCTTAATAGAAACACAAATTCAGCATGTACATAAAAACAGCATACAATCATATAATTTGAAATACTCTATTCTCCACATAAATTATCATTACATATTACATGGTGTGTGTCTACAAGTCTGATAAGGAGATGTGTAACTGGTTATCATAATAGACTGTCTATTTGACTTACAAAAGTGGTCAGCAATTCAGTGGAATTTCTGTCCTTTGAGCTTGGTCCAGCTTTCTCTGCTGAAAGTAGTTACACCAACATAGATCACTGAAAATTCATTTGCTAGAATTTATACACACAATACATTTAGTATTAAAACTAAATCAGTACATTTCTTTATATACTGTTGTGTTAATCCTGGATAATTAAATATCACAGGGCCCTAGTTCTAATCTCTGCTAGCCTTTCTCCTAAAGCCGCTATTTTTGTCCCTTTTGGATGGTTTACAGAGTTGTATACATAAAGTGTCAAAACATGTTGGTGATAAAAACAATTTAATAAAAGGTTTGTCAGACTTGCTTCATTAGTCTAATGTTGGCTGCATACATTTCAATCCAATTGTACTTGTAAACAATTTGGCTACACACTTGGATAGAAAATTGCACAAACCTGACCAGATTGGAATGAGGCAAAACAATCTGAGTATAATGAAAATTCAATGCACTTTCTACCATACTACTTAGGAATTGACCAACAAGCAAAAGGCCAGGGATATCATTGGCTAATCTAATTTAGCATCCTGCTGGATCAAATCCAATTTGATTAGCTTTTGATTGTCCAGGATTGGACCACACACTGTAGATTTGTTGGAAAACTTGTTTCAATACACCATACTGAAAAACCAAAATATCTGCGTGTAAGTTTCATGAGAATGACCAAAGCTGGTTGGTTGTTACTTAGTATATACTCAATGATTCATTTCTATACTGCAGTTAATTGCAGGTAATTGAAATATAAAGCTACAGTACATCCAGATATGAGTTCTTTGTTATTTAAAATCTTATGCAAATGAATGGAGAGGTATTTCAACAGTATCTGAGGTATCAAAACGTTTCAAATACACCTGAAAAAAAGCCTTTAAGCTTAGGCTGATTATCCAGTGGCATTAGGAAAAACCCATGTGATGTGGTAGTAACCAGTGCTTGCACTTGTGGTGGGGACAGGCAGCAGTGTGTCTGACAGCAAATATAGCAGACAGCATCCAAAAGACAGCGCTGCTACTCCCGACCACAGGCACAAGTACAAGTAGGTATGGGGTCATTGGAACCAATAGGTGCCATTACCATGGACATGCATTTACTAATATTTAAAATGCTATCAAAATCATGATTTTTGACGCCAATGGATAAGGAGCCTAAACCTGCCTGCATTAGCTGTGTTTTCCTCTGCCATACAGGTTGCAAGGTATCTAACATGTTTTTGGCATCGGAGAGTGACATAACATGCATCTTTAATTGTTCTCAGTAAGGCTTCTTTTGCCTTTTCACCTTGTACAGTGTCTCTGGGGAGTTGAACCTACACTAAGGGCTAGATTTACTAAGCTGCGGGTTTGAAAAAGTGGGGATGTTGCCTATAGCAACCAATCAGATTCTAGCTTTCATTTATTTAGTACCTTCTACAAAATGATAGCTAGATTCTGATTGGTTGCTATAGGCAACATCCCCACTTTTTCAAACCCGCAGCTTAGTAAATCTAGCCCTAAGATTCTTTTTATTTATTCTGACTTTAGCTGTGTTTATATAAGATTAGAACAGAGGCCCCATCCCAGACATTAGTAAGAAGCAAAGGGTATAACAAATACACAATTATGTATACACTCAAGTAGATAACAACTGAATGAACAGTGCTTGATGCTGCAATCAGTTATAATAGATTCTTAGTGATTTCATCCATTCGGCATGTCTTTCATTTCTTTACCTGCCTGTTGAACAATGCACACAGATGTCAAGATGTCTGGAGAGACACGTTGGGAGTTGAAAAACGTCAGGAGAAAGAAATTGGACAAACAGTGAAAGCAAATGGAGTGGGAGGGAATTTGTTTTTACCATCCCTGGTACCTTTACACTAATGGTATTTATCTAAAAATAGACCTGATTAGATGGATATTACAGGTTATCCTGCAGTTAATTTTACAAAACTCTTAGGCAATCTGAAATATCCTTGTTATATACATTATAAGGTACATTATGCTATGTAATATGTTATTAAATATAGTTTTTGAAAGTTAATTGCAGAGCAGCCATGTTGCTTTGCCCTGTGCTGCGTTTACCGAAAGGGAAATGCATTCAGTGAACGCATTAACACAACTTAAAATACAGCACAATGACGATTACACTGTAAATATATACTATAAATAAAGCAGAAGATCCTAGTATAGCATGATTGGCAAACATGTAAATAAAAAGTTTAAGGCTCATATCTAATGGGGTTCAATAGAGATCAAGGTCCCCATTGGAAAACAGTTGTGGAACATTCGTTGAAAGATTAGTGCCAATATGCAATTTTCTTTCTACTGTTCTATCAAGAAAAACAAAAAAAGTGGTTAACAAGCCAGGATTGTCACTACCATTTATAACCACTGAAGGGTAACCACCCTATATCCAGAACTTTGCCATGAAGAATGGTGAGGACCAAGCCTCAGGCTGCAGAATGTTAGGGGTAGAAGGGCAAGATGTTTTGTATATGGATAATGCAAAAGAAAAACAAAAATCATCATGTTAGCTGGGTACTAACCAGCTAGTCTATAATCAGTTTGTCAACAGGCTTCCTATAACCCCAGCCCCAATACATTGTCCTCAGACAGTTTCTTATTGTCACCAATTTAAACACTGGAATTTACCTGCTGGCGTTGGCAAGGCTCTAGTGGGAGGTATGATGCAGTTCCAGTCTTCTCCAGGAATCCCCGCAAAGAGGTAAGAATTTTGCTGCAGGAGACACGCAGGTCGCAGTCCTCCTACTAAGCCGTCAGCGAGATACGAAGGACAGAGGATGGTAGTCTGTGCAAGTTGATATGTTGACATGTACAGACAGTAGAGGTGCACAGGGATACCTAAAGGGTCAATGATTGGTTGAGGCTCGGAAGGCGACAGAAGATCCGAGTTGTTGAAGGAGCGTGGCAAGACATCCACCCAACCATTCTTGGGCCCAGGTCAGAATCAGGTCAAATTGAAAAAAGAAAAATATCCAATGGGCCTGTCAATGATTTAAGCAACGGGCTTCACTAATAAAAATAAGATTCCTGTGATCTTCCAACAGATGATATCATTCTTCAATGGCGGTTTTCCTTGTCCCCAATTCCATAATTACTCTCACTAGGATAGAATCATCTAGAGAAGAATCCATATGGGGTATAAATACAAGAATTCGCCTCCTGAAAGAGTACAGCCCCAATGCCTTCTGAAGAGGCATCAACTTCTAAGAAAAAGGGTCATTGTTGATCTGGTTGAGTCAGCACAGAAGAGAAGGCCTCTTTTAAAGCATGAAAGACTGTTACGGCATTAGACGGCCAGGACTTAGGAACAGCAGACCTCCGGGAAAGAGCTGTGATGGTAGCTATGATGGTTGAAAATCCTCTAATAAACTGCCGGTAAATAAATAAATCTTTGGATGACCTTGAGATCTTGAGGTTGGGGCCAGTTGGAGATTGCCGAACCCTTAGCTGGATCCTTCTGTAACCCAACACCAGAAACGAGGAAACCAAGGAAATGAAACCTATGGTACTTCGAAGATACACTTCTCTAGCTTGCAATACAGGCGGTATTTGCATAGGTGGTTCAGCACTTCCTTGACGTGAATGCGATGAGAAGTGAGATTATGAGAAAATACCAAGATATTGTCAAGGTAAACGACCACTGATGTATATAACAGGTCTTGGAAAATCTCATTCTCAAAGGATTGGAAGACCGCCAGGAAGTTGTAGAGGCCATAAGGCATCACAAGATATTTGAAATGCCCATCTCGAGTGTTGAAGGCAGCCTTCCACTCATCTCCTTCATAAATACGAATCAGATTACAAGATCCCCGAAGATCGAGCTTGGTAAAAATCCGAGAACTACTTATCCTATCAAACAGATTGGAGATGAGAGGCAAGGGTTAGCGATTTTTATGATTATGCGATTGAGAGAGTGGTAGTCGATACAAGGACAGAATGACCCGCCCTTCTACTTTACAAAGAAAAAAAACGCACTGGCCAGAGAGGTAGACTTCCTGATAAAATTGCCTTGTAAATTCTCTGAGACATATTGGGACAACTGGGGGGAATGAAAACGAGGCCATGGCAACCCGAAAATAAGGGAGTTAATAGATTGGTGTAAAACCAGAAACTCTATCCACTCTCGATGTAATGCCCCTACTGTCAGCCAAATGGGTAGGAGATGAAGCTGTTACTGACCTGGCTATCATCTACTGCAGTGATAGCAAATGGCTTAGGCAACACACGTAGTGAAAGTTGGAGCTGTGAAACGAGAGTGGCTGAAATAAAGTTTTTGGAGGAGCCAGAATCCACAAAGCCGAGGTCAGATGGGGCACTTTAGGAGAGTCCAGTACAACAGTCATAAGAAACTTGGAGTTGCAATTGGGAGCATGTGCAGACTTTCATAGAGCGGCCTCTCTCTTACCAATCAGGAGGGGGAGTTTCCTGGCCTCTTGGAAAATGAGTTTCATAGATGACCAGGATTGCCACAATAGAGGCAGAGCCTTTGACTGAATTGTGTCTCACAGTCTATTGGAGACAACGGAGAATGAAGAATCTGGATTGGTTCCTCAAAAAACATTACCGGGTTCTCGAAATAGGGAGTCAGACGAGTAACGAAACATCGGGAGGACAACCTTTCCTGAGTGTGTTCTCGGAAGTGCAGGTCAATCCTAATACATAAAGAAATTAGGATGTCCAGATCAGAAGGTAATTCCCTTGAGACAATTTCGTCCTTCATACAATCTGCTAGACCTTTCCAGAAAGTTGCCACCAAAGCTTTGTTGTACTATTTTAATTCTGATGCCAGCGTGCGGAACTGAACAGCATACTGGCCAACTGTGAGATTACCCTGGTGGAGACTTAGAAGACTTGAGGCCGCAGAAGACACTCATGCGGGTTCATCAAAATTTTTCTGAAATGCTTCAATGAAGGAGGCTGAGTTCCTGAGGATAGGATCATTGCATTCCCAGAGCGGCAAAGCCCAGACAAGAGCTTGACCACTGAGAAGTGAAACAATGAAAGCCACTTTGGTACGCTCAGAAGGAAATGCCCCTGGTTTACATTCATATTGAATGACACACTGGTTCTCCATCAAGGGAGAAAGGATTCAGAACATAGGTGAAGAGATGGTGGTAGAAGATACACTAGGGGATGCAGAAGGATTAGTACCCACCGCAGAAGTGACTGCCAGAGAATTCTGTAGGGCATCCAAATGAATAATGACTCCTTGTACACACTAAGAGTTTTACTTAGTCTGCCTCTTGTTGTTCTACCCACTGAGGAAGATGGAGAAGCAAGTCATGGGCAGAAGTTTCCCTTGTTTCCTCCGTAGACTTTGCCAGAGTATACTGTCACAGATTTAAACACTGGAATGTTCCTGCTGGGGTTGACATGGTTCTAGTGGGAGGTGCGAAGTCTAACGCAGCTCCGGTCTTCTCCAGGAATCCACACAAGGAGGTATGGGTATTGCTGCAGGAGACGTGCAGGTCGCAGTCCTGCGACTGAGACTCCAGAGAGATACGGAGGAAATGCAGTCTAGACTAGTTGGTATGTTCAGACAGTAGCGGTACACAGGGATACCCAAAGGAGTGGTCTCAACAAGCCGCGTCAGTAACGTTCGGACAGTAGTGGTGCACAGGGATATCCAAAGGAGTAGTCAGGTAACAGGCAAGGAATAGACAACAGGTAAGCCACCACAGAGGAGGGATCAGGAGAATAGTCAGGAAACAACCAAAGTCATACACAGGAGAACTAATAGCAGAGACAAATGGAATGCTGGAGCTGGGTGACCCGATTCTCTGGCATCATACTAGTGCCAGAGGCAGCTTTAAATAGAGGAATGCACCCAATGATTAGCGCTGGTGGTGCAGCGTCATCGGACACTGCCAGAGCTTCCAATAGCATCATGTTGCCTAGTAAGCTCAGAAAGCCTGGTAAGTATCGCTATAGCTTGCTTGGCAACCAGACGCAGCACCACGGACAGGCGGCCGTCTTAGCACAGAAGAAGTACGGCACCTGACACTCAACAAGCTCTTTATAATATGTATTTTGTTAGTAAAAAGTTAGTAAAATGTAGCAAGGGAGGTGTTGGTGGGGAATGATAGAGGAGGGAAGGGATGCATCACCACCACAATAACTGGACAAACTGCGTGAACAATTGCCATTTGCTTCAGTTTTGAATGACAGGTTAAAGTAAATGGAAAACACTGGTCCTTGTCACAGGAGAGATTTAGCTCATAAAACATTTCATGCAGCATCTTCAGAACTTGATCACTCTTATGGGATAGGGGAGAAAGCATTCCCTTCACTACAAACTGTCACCATGCAAGCGATTGAGTGCTATGAACAATAGCTGAAAAAGCACTAGTGTAAATAGTGTCTATGTGCCATCCATACTTACATTTTAACCAACAGGCTGTGAGCCTTAAAGGACCACGGAACTTCAGAACATTTTTAGAAGATTCTTCCCATCCTCAGGGATTTCAGCATGGGCATCCATAGGGAAGAGGTGGTGACTAGGTTGTAATGTAACATGTACCATTTCTACATGTTTTAATTGAGTAGTTTTACAATTAACTTGACTAAGATCAGTAAATGTTTATTACTAATATACAATAGGTTTCTCTGATACATGGCTTTTTTCTATCGTTTTTGATTATTTTACACCTTTCAATTTAACGCTATTGTTTCATATATCATAGAGAATATAGAAACTCTTTAGAAAAGCTGCTTGTTACTGTCTTTAAATGTATAACTTTTAGCACCTTGAGGTAATAGTTTTGTTATTGTGTTAGTATATCTTAAAGAAGTTCTAGTCACTAGACTAGTGCTATCCACTGAGTCCCTTAATAAAACTAATTCTTACACGGGTCATTTTTTTGGTGAATCAAAAGCAACGAACATATTGCAGTGCGCTTGGGATCAGTGGTCAGTAAATTATGTGCATTGCAAACATTGTGTTTTATTTATTTAGTTTTTTTATTATTGTTGATTTGATAGTTGATGGTTAATTTATGGTTTGTTTGTTTTTTCTTTTTAAAGTACTCTACATGACATGTTAGTTACGGTGTGACTGACTAGGTTGTGAGAAACTTGTAGTAACAATCTTTATCTCTTGCTCATCCATGTGTCCACAGTTTTGAAATTAGCTACAGGTTGTTCTATATCTTCTAACATATCTTAATATTCAAAGCAGCAAAAAGTGTTTTAGGAGATGTGTGAGCTAATCCTGTCCACTGGTGTGATTATATTAGTTAGGACAGGACTGCATGAGACAGGGGCAGTATCATGATGTGATGGAGGCAAACGGGAACCACATACTGAGGATTAAGGAGCCCATTAACAGTTTGGCCACTCAAAACAAATGCCTAAAGCTCAGCATCAACAATGCTGACATCTGAGATTGCTGATCTGGGTTGTCTTTTTATTTTGTTCCATAGACATTGAAGGAACACAAGAACAAATAAATGGTCCAATTAAAAATAAATTTAAGTTTTTGATCTTATGATAAACAATTATTTATAAGCAACTGGCATATTTCTGAAATATTCTGTGCCGTAAAAGAGGAAGTTTTACTTATCTGGAATTTTAAGTGATTTGTATAAAGTTGTTTGCATTTTATGTCACAACATTCAATTTTATAGAAATACACATTTTTATTATGTAAAAGTATGTGACATTACTTAACATATTTACATTTCAGCATATTGGATCTATGTTGATTTAGGAAACATCCCTTTTCATAACTCCCCATTATATATGGCCGTCTTCCATGCATTACCTCATCGTCTCTGACTAATTATCACCCATGAGACATGTCTTTTGCTATCCCTGGCACCGATATGTAGCCCCCACCACTTACTACCTCTAGTTTTCTGACCATCTGCACTCAGGCTGTTAGCAACAGTTACTGCATGTAGTGGAAACTGGGTCAGCTGCAGGAAAAGCCCTTTTAGATCACTTGATTCCAGATCTCTTATAAATTTCTTTTTATCATTCAAAATAAGTATTTTCAAAATAGTAATTTTACTGATTTAAAATTGCTGTATGACATTGATCTGTGAAGTTTAAAACAGCCTAAGTAAATCACTATAATATAGACTGGACAGGATTAACCTGCTAATATGTGGGGTACCTCAAGTATTCAACACCTATTGTGACATTTAATGCTATAAGAAGTCAGCAATAAGTTCCTGTATCATATAAAATCACAATATCACAGAATTCAGTGGTAGCTTCTAATATCCTCTTATTTTACAGTAGCAGGTGGTTTGTTCCTTATAGTATACCCATTTAAATATAAAAAAGCAAACACTAAACACATTGAAACAAATACAGCGATAATATGATAATGGCACACAATGAGCTCTTCATAGGGAGGCTTCCTATTTAAAGACAACACTTTTGTTGAAGACAATGCATTTTTTGCAGGCAGCCATGATTGTCCCTTCTCCTCCATTTACCATCCTCCCCTCTTAACAAATGTCTGATTAGAATGTATATGACTTCTACCTATAGTTGACAAGGGATGTGGTGCAAGTAAAGGTGTTTCTGGGAATTTCTAGCACACAAAATGTCCTATCTGAAAACACAAGAACAATTGTGGTGATTTAACTTGGCCATTGGTCATCAAATGTTGTAAAAGCCTTAAATCTTTATAACTATTAGTTAAATCATATGGAAAAGCTTTAAAGAAATAAAAATATATAGTACTAGAGTGTCTATGAAGGTGGGCTCTGGAACCATTAGTAATATTAGAGGCAGGAGGGAAGAGGTTAGTAATGAGGGCTATAAAAATGTACTTATTTCTGGTATGATATAGAACAGGGGTCGGCAATCATCTATATATATATATATATATATATATATATATATATATATATATATATATATATATATATATCTATATATATGTATAGATATATATATATATATACATATATATATATATATATATATATATTTATATAAACATGCACACACACATAAACACAGCTGGCACACCTGGGTTTGTGGGTTTGACTAGATTTTAGCTGGGATGCGGTGGCACCTGCTAAAGTATCAATGTGTACCAATGTATGCCTCATCATTGTTTGTAAGGCCCTACAATTCTCAACAGTGCCGAACAGTCAGAATGACAATTGCAAATAAAAAGAGTAATACATATGAGGTTGAGGAAGTACTTAAAGTAGAGAGGGCCCTGCTCATAACAACCTAGACAGAGAGAGCAATGCTGAAACAATAGGAGCAAGTAAGATGTGACAAAAGCTAGTAGAACACTTGGGGAGGGAATTCAATTGCCCATGATCAGGGGGGGGCTGGGCCGGGGGGCAGGGGTGAAGATGCCTCCCGGGCCGGACACAAAAAAGGCTATTTTGAGCCGGTACAGGGACCAGCCCGAGTCTCTATTACTTTGTGGCTGGCCCCTCCTCTGGGACCAGCCACCTTACACCATTGGCCGTGGATCCTCGTCCCCTCCCCTCTCCCTCCCTTCCATTGTGTGGCCTATCATATGACCCAGTGTCACATGGGACGCGCACCACGTGACAGGTGCCGTCCCATGTGTGAAGATCAGCGTGCGCGGATGGAACAAGGTAAGTGGTATGTATGTATGTGTGTGATGTCAATACAGTGTGTGTTTGATGTCAATATAAGGTGTGTGACATGTCAATATAGTGTGTGTTCTGCCAATACAGTGTGGGTATGGGCTGTCAATACAGTGTGTATGTGTGTGTGTGTGTGCTGTCAATAAAGTGCGTGTGTGTGTTCTGTGAATACAGTGTGTGTGTGCTGTGAATACAGTGTGTGTATGTGCTGTCAATACAGTGTGTGTGTGTCCTGTCAATACAGTGTGTGAGATGTCAATACAGTGTGTGCGTCATGTCAATACAGTGTGTGTGTGTGTGATGTCAATACAGTGTGTGTGTGTGATGTCAATACAGTGTGTGCGTTTGGAGCATGTCAATATAGTGTGTGTGTGGAGCATAATTTAGTGTGGGAGGTAGGCTATTTAATGGAGGAGTGCAGGAGGGGGCTAGTTATTTAATGAGTGCTATTTTATTTGTGGGGTTGTGGTGGGGCAATTTAATTTATTGCTGGGTCTGTTTGGAGGGAGGGAAATAGGTTTATATATTAAATGTGTTTGCTATTTAATGTCAGGGTTGGTTGGAGGGATAATAGATCTATTTAGCAAATGTGAATATTATTATTTTAATGTTGGGACTGTAAGGGGGCCCAATTATAAAATGTGGTTGCTATTGATTTAACACCGGGTTGGTTTGGAGTTTTCTAAATTTTATGTACCCATTTTTTTTCCAAATAGGGCATCCAACATTCCAGAGTCCAGACATGCAGCGAATTAGTTAAGAATCCAACAGCCAAAAGTGGTGAAAGTGACAAGAACAGATAGGAGACAACAGGACAGTCTGCCAAATTTGGGTGACTGTCTCTCTTAGGACAGTTGGGAGGTATGTCCTGCTTCACCGTATACTGCTCGTTAAGGCAGAGCTATGTGCACCTAACAGTAGTGCACACAGTATTGCCTGTGTATTTGTCTAAAATGATAACCATGTTACATCATTGGGGCCCCCTGTTTAAAGTGCCCCCCCCCCCCCCACCCCAGCACCATAATCTAGATCTGAGCCAGGGTGTCAGATTGACACCTAATGCTCTGCTCCTCCTTCCAGTTCTACTCCTAATATTATTTGGTTTAGGTTAACCCTAAAACAAATAACTATTAGTATATAGTGAAGCAAAAACATAAGGTTTTTTAAAGCAAACAGGGTTTTTGCATTTGATAAATCCCATTATAATCAGCCAGATATGTTTAAAAAAAAAAATGTGGTATAGGGGGAAGGAACATATAAAATAAAATGCAATATAAAGCGAGGTTTGTTTTTTTGTTGCATTATTTATTTTTCTTATTTAACATTTATTATTTATAACGATAAAGTATTGCTGGATTAAGCAACACTAAAATAGGCTCTTTTTATATTGATAAATATATAGTCTACCGAAAACCACCCTTTAAGAATAGGCCACTACTTATGGGCCGGTGCTGTGTGCTTGCCCCCCGGCTAAAGTCTGCCAGACAGGCCCTGGCAGTGATGTTCTTACATTTTTACAATAAAAATGAATGTTCATTTTTGCTCTCACCGCTATGGCGCGCCAGCAAAATGAGGGACATTTCTGTAAAAAAAAGAGATGTCTGGTGGCCGTCCTGGAGACACATTGAGTGGATTTTTTCACAAATGAATCTGCCCCTTAGAGGAAATAGTATCAGGTGGGTGTAGGATAGGTAAGTTTGGGTGTCATCTGCATAGAGGAGGCAGTGCAGGCCAAAGAACTTTACCAAGAAGTATAAAGAGAGAAAAGCAGAGAGCAGAGAACAACAATTAGAGAGGAGGCTGGATGTGCAAGAAGTACAGACACAGAATGAGCAGTTAGAGAGGTAAGAGGTGAGCCAGGAGAGAACAGTCCCACAGAGGCAAAGGGATTGAAGAGTGTGCAGGAGAAGAGGTTGGTCAATCCTATAGAAAATGCCAGAGACGCCAAGGAGGATAATTAGAGAAAAGTGACCCCTCTGCTTAGCTTTGAGTAGATCATTGGTCACTTTAGTGAGAGCAGTGTCGGGGAAGTGTAGAGGGCTTATGAATTTTTGTGACTTGTAGACCTATTTAGTGGACAATGTGCGTATAAGTCTTTGAGGCTAACGGCTAAAAAAAAGACAAAACATTTTATCAATTTTTCATCTTCTACATATTGTGGTGTTTTGAGGCCAAATACAACATTCTTTTAGCTGAAAATTTTCAAAATTCAGTACAAAATTGTCTTTAACATTTTTTTGTAATAAAAATTTACAGACAAACTTTTACTGATTGAACTGTAAATATTGTGAGCCTAGTAGGGTCTCAATGTCAAAGTGTCAGAGACTGGTAGTAAGATACTATACAGCTGCAAAATCACTGCATGCAAGCTATGTGCAATTTAGTAGTGTCATATGTTTACTGAGTTTCTTCTTACTGACTGGCAAGAATATAATTTATTTTTGCAGACTGTTAGCAAATTTACTCACTATTGGCAGCCATGAATGTAAACTATGATGATCCACAAAGACTAGGGATATCAACAAAACATGCATTAAGTCAAATCACAATAACTGTAGAATTATATTATTTTATTATTATTATCTTTTATTTATCTTTTTATTTATAAGGCGCTTCAAAAGGTCCACAGCACCATACATAAGAAGGAGAACAGGAGGAAAGAGGGCCCTGCTCATGAGAGCTTCTTAAAGAGAAGGGGAAGACACAAATAGGGTGGCACAGTTAGGGTGAGCGGAGGTGATCGCAGAGGCACAGAAGTTAGGAGGAGAGCTGTTAGGATTGAATGAAGAAATTGTTAGGAACTCCCAAGCCAGTACAGTTAAACCCGGGGACTACTCTGAAGGCCCGGTGTTCGCTGGAGCCCCTAGTGGTGGGGACAGACTTGGCTGCGGGCCGACCGAGGGTCGAGTAACGTATACTGACTTAAAGGAGAACCCAGGACTGAAGTGATTGGCAGGCCGTAGTGAGGAGGAGATCCAAGGTCAAAGGTCACTAGCACAGGTACGAAATCCAGAGACAGGCGAAAGGTCAAGTGCACAGGCAAAAGGAGCAAAATCCGGAATTCAGGCAAATGGTCAGGGTCAGAAGCAAAGGTTCAATGGTCCAGAAACAAGCAAAGGTCATACACGGGTAGTCAATCAAAGGTAATAATAACCAAACAGGGAGAACAAGCAGGCAGCAGAACTGAGGACAGAACGCTATAACCGGCAATGAGGCATCAGCCCTCATTGCCTTAAATGCAGCCAAGAGCCAATCACAAACAGAGCCACAGTTGCAGACTAAGTGCCAGATACAAAAAGGCCAATCAGAGCTTAGCCCTGAACCTCACACCTGCAGGCTAAAGTCTGCTAATTCAGCCACAGGCTGAATCTAACTATTAGCCCCTAATGCGCAGGCGCGCCTGGCTGCCGCGGCGCTGCGGTCGGGAGCTGGAAGGAAGTGACGTCCCGGTCGTCATAGCGATGGCCGGTACGCTGGGACAGACAGGATGCGAGCCGCGGCGGCTCGTGACAGAAATTAGTTGTAAGGGCACATTTGAAACATTGGAGAGTAAAGGCTAATTTGATAAGGCATAGGAGATCATTCCATAAGAGAGGAGCAACCCGGGTAAAGTCCAGGAGGTGAGAGTGGGAAGAGGTAATCAGTGTGGTAGTGAGGCAGCAGTTGTTGGCAGAGTGGAGGTGGTGGGAAGAAGTGTAGGTAGAGATGAGGGATCTATTCTATAGATTATCATTCAGCACTTGGAGCACTGCAGACAAAAGAGCGTCAGTTAGGCGGTTACACTGAGATTGTGATTCTCTGTTGTTGAATTCTACTGCATGATTCCAGAACCTGAACCGTCTCATTGGTACTCTTGTTTCCTATCCGGAGGTTGGTGAGAAGTACAGCATATGTGCAACAGAGGAGTAGGGAGCAAGAAAACTCTTCCGTATGAGCGGCCGTGAACAAAGCCGCGCCCCGTACTGCTACTGGGATTGATCTCCTCTGGAGGAGTGAGTGATGATTTATCGCTTCGATAATAGTTAGAAGCTAGTAACTATTTACCCAACATCAAATTAGCAGTCTTCCTGATGATTGGAACTCGAGAAGGGTGAAGTACCTCATGTGTTTATTCTATTGAGCTAATAAGGATTACCGGAAATTTGAATTTGAATTCAATATCGGGATCTGTGGCTTGACACCTGTTAGATTCGGAGTGGGGTTTTCTAGTTTCCTAAAGTGCTTAAGGAGGATTCCATATAGGACTGTGTTGCGGATCCTTGTTTGATTGTTTGAAAAACAGAGATATAAGGAACGCTATTTACACCTATTTAAATGGGATGTTTTAAATTCTGGATTGCAGTTATTTGAATTTGAATATTTAGTCATTTTATAAATACATATATTAGAGATGTTCACTGACCCCCCGTGAAGTGGTTTTGGTTTTGGATCTAGATTAACTTCGTGTTTTGGTTTTCTGAATCTTAAAAAGGTCATGCCCACCATAACAAACCAAGCACTTTGCCACAAAAGTGCCAAACCTTGTGGCTGAAGTGCTTGGTTTGTTTGGGCCCCAACAAAACAAGCTAACAATGGGCTTAAGGCACCTAAGGTAACAGTGCTGTTAATGAACTCTACTATGGCAAGATGTTGTTATCATCATCCTCAGCCTCACCCTCACCTTCATCAGTTTGTACATCATCCTCACACATTTTTAATTCATCACCGCTGGAATCCACCATTACAGAAGTCTCAGTATTTTGATGTAATTGGCAGGAAAGGCCTTCCTCGTGGAACTTGAAGTTCATTTTTATGAACATCATCTTTTCCCCATTTTGAGGAAGTAGCCTCCGACGCTGATCACTGACAAGGTTCCCGGCTGTGCTGAAAACTCTTTCCGAGTACACACTGGAGGGTGGGAAGCTTAGGCAGTGGAAAGCGAGTTGGTACATGGGTCTCCTTATTCCTTTTTTTCCTCCCAGTGTGTAAAAGAACTGTCTGATGTGTCTATTTCTTTCCTGTCGTGAAAATAAACCTCCACCATCCTTTGGATGCTGATAGTAGGATCAGGTAGAGTTATGGCAGAAGTGTCACTTTTTTGGTCAATTCATTTAGACCAGACCAGATGTGAAGATTTTGTGCAGAGTCATCTGCATCATCATCGCTGGGTCTCTTGGGAAAGCTAAGTTTTTTCCTAGCAGCAGTTGAGTGAGAAAGTGAAGGAGGAGACGTCCTGTCACGTACCACTTGAGCTGTCACTTTGATCACCAGGAGCTCCTTGCATCTCTTCAGATCTGGGTCAGTTGGAAACAAAGAGAAGACAAAGCTTTTAAACCGAGGATCAAGCACAGTCGCCAAAATGTAGTGATCCCATTTCAAGATTTTGATAACTCTTGGATCCTGGCAAAGCGAATAAGGTACTTGATCTACAAGTCCTCCTTCAGTTTCTCAAGCTGCTTTTCCAAAAATCTAATTAAAGGAACCACTTGACTCAAGCTAGCAGTGTCTGAACTCACTTCACAGGTGACTACTTCGAATGGTTTCAGCACCTTGCACAACACGGAATGTATTCTCCACTGCACTTGACTAAAATACATCTCCCCACCATTCCCAATGTCATGGCTTGTGGAGTAAGCATGAAGGGCTTTTCGCTGTTCCTCCATCCACAGAAGCATATACAGGGTGGAATGCCACCTTGTCACCACCTCTTGCTTCAGTTGGTGGCAGGTCAAATTAAATTTCTCTTGTAGCTACTGCAATCTCCTACATGGTGTTGCTGAATGTCGGAAATGTCCAGATACTTTACGGGCCACAGACAGCATCTCCTGCACGTCTCTGTCATTTTTTAAAATGTTCTGTACCGCTAAGTTTATTGTGTGAGCAAAACAGGGAATGTGAGGGAATTCACCCAGATGTAATGCTTTCACAATATTAGTTGCGTTATCAGAAATTACATATCCTGAGGAGAGTCCAAGTGGGATAAGCCATGTTGCAATGACATGCCTTAGTTTTTGTAACAGATTGTCAGCTGTATGCCTCTTAGTGAAGCCGGTGATACACAGAGTAGCCTGCCTCTGACAAATGTGACGTACTTGGGTAGATGCTGCTGCTGTTCTTGCTGGTGAAGGCGAATCACCAACTCAGTGGGCTGTCACAGTCATCTAATCTTTAGTTTGCCCAGTTCCACTTTTCCACATATCTGTGGTTAAATGCACAGTGGGTAGAATGACATTTTGTAGGCCAATAATTACATTTTATGAACCTTCTGGTAGAGGTGAGGAATAGCTTTTCTACTGAAATGGTGTTGTGATGGAATTTGGTAACGGGGACACAAGACCTCAAGTAACTGTCTAAAACCAGCTGCATTAATAGTGGATATTGGAGGCAGATATAATATTAGCATAGTTGCCATGGTGTCTGTGATCCGCTTTGCAACTGGGTGACAGCTTTCATACTTGCTTCCTCTTGCAAAGAATTGTTTAACAGTCAATTGCTCTAAACTACTAGTAGTCTTCTTCCTGGTCTGCTTCTGGAATGAAGATTCACTCCCAGCAGCAGCAGCAGTGGGACTAACGCTCAAGAGTTCTTCTGAGGAATCCAGAATAGTGGAGGAGTCATCTAGCCTTACCAACTTGGATGAAGGATTAACTCTGATCTGATCGCTACTGAGGATATTGATGAGGATGGTGTTGTGGTTGTAGATTGCAGGCATCGGGATGTAGGTGACAGAAGGAACCTAGCTGATGATGGACTGCTTGTTGTTATTTTTTTAGCATAAGTTTCTGATTTTCCCAACAGCTTGCCATGAAGTCGCTTCACATGGCGTAACATGGATGAGGTTCCAAGATGGTTAAGTTCCCTACCTATACTGACTGTGGCTTTACAAATGTTACAAATGGCTAGACAACTGTTTTCAGGATTTGGGTAAAAATAATTCCACACATAAGAAATTTATTGTTTGGTCTTATGTCCAGGCATGACAATGGCCTTCTTCTTATCACGTGTAGGAACTACCTCCACCGCTGCAGGACTTACACAAACAACATCATCCTCATCAACATCCTCATTAGTGCCCTTGTCACCTACACAAATATCCCCCTCATCCTGTTGCAATTCAAAAGTGGCATCCTCAATTTGGGTATCACGGCTACACTTGGGCTGTTCAGGCACACATCTGCAGAAATGCTGAAAGGGGCCTTCTTTATTTTTACACTATCAGAATGGTCCGGATTACACATAGAACTCGTGGATAGTCTCTCCTCAGGGATTTGTGTCATTTCTGAATCCAAACATACATTTTCATCTAATGCCTTAATGTTTTCTTCCAGCTCAGTTTTTATACGTAAAAGTATTTGGACAGCACTTTTGGAGTCCGAATGACAAAGTTCTTGCTTAGTCACGACTGATATTACAAGAAGATGCCTCAGTGACTGTTGCAGAACTAGTACTCATAGAGAAAGGCAAAGGCCTCATTCTTTCCTTGCCACTGCGTGTGTAGAATGGCATGTTGGCATTTTTCTTTTCTGCAGATAACTTTGCCTAGATTACAGGTCTTTTTTTTCTTGACCAAGGTGAAAGGAGTTTTTTCACATTTTGGTTTCCCTGACTTACAAACACTATGCACTTTAACATAGGCTTTACCAGGTGACGTAGGGGGATAGCTATCATCTAGACAGGTGCAGCAGCTGCTTGGTGCTTCTGCTCTTCGGTGTACCACTGTAAATCCATTTTGATAACACCGTACACTTTGACTGCAAATTCAGAAGACCAAGCTAGCCAGCCCTAGTATTTGTTTTTCAGCAATGACAATTAGCAATGGAGCTCTCCTCTTTGTGTGTTACCTCTATAACACAGTACAATGTGGCTGCAAATTTACATCAAGCCTGCCAGCCCTAGTATTTTAATTTCAGCAATAACAATTAGCAATGGAGCAATGGAGCTCTCCTCTTTGTGTGTAACCTATATAACACCATACAATTTGATTTCAAATTCAGAAGACGAAGCCTGCCAGCACTTGTATTTGTTTTTCGGCAAAGACAATTAGCAATGGAGCTCTCCTCTTTGTGTGTAACCTATATAACACCGTACAAATCCAGAAGACCAAGACTGCCAGTCCTAGTATTTGTATTTCAGCAATGACAATTAGCAATGGAGCAATGGAGCTCTCCTCTTTATGTGTTACCTGTATTACATAGTGCATTATGGGACTGCAGATTTAGAAGATCAAGCCTGCGACACCTATTAATTCTTTGTATTTCAGCAATAACAATTAGCAATGGAGCAATGGAGCTCTCCTGAATTTCACTGTAGACTTTGAAGAACACTGCTACCCCCTCCTCTTTTCTATTCTACCTATGACGCTGCCCAACTGCTCTACATACTCCCAAGAACTGTGCTACCCCTTCTGTGTCCTTCTGTTAGATGGTACTGGATCACCGTGGAGGGCGGTAATTATAGAATCCAAAACTCGCAAGATCAGACGACGTAACAATGACATTTTGCCTCGTTTTCTATATATATATATATATATATATATATATACACATATATACATATATATATAAATATATATATATATGTATATACATATATATATATATATGTACAAATATATCTATCTATATATATATATATATATATATCTACTATATAAATGCCTAGTGGCGTGCGTGAAAAAAAAACAACAAGCTGCAGCGCCACCTGCTGGGCAGAGTTATACACTGACCTATATATTTCTTGAAGGAGAAGTGACAGTTGGGAGTGGTTGGTGGTTGCCGGGGGTGACAGTGGGGAGTTGTCAACACCTTAAGTAGCTTGATGAAGGATGTGGCGATGAAGATGAAGGATGAGGTGATGGAGAAAAATGATGAGGTGGTGACATGTGGACAAAACCACGTTAAAAAAGGGCGCTTGCGTCGGGAAGTAACGCTCTTCCCCTGAGGAGGCCTGGGCTAGGCCCAAATGCATGACAAGAACCTTTTTAACACCTTAAGTAGCTTGATTTGACTATAATGCATGAGTATCATGCACGGGTTAACTTGTATTATATATACATATATATATAATATATATATATATATATATATATATATATATATATATATATTGAAAATGAGTTTCTGGTATTCCGGCTTTTGATTATTTAATAAAATTGTATGAGTATATTTGATTTTTAGTAGGACAAATTCCTTTAAAACAATAACTCCGCCTTCAATTTATTATAAAAAAAAATTTTGGGATATTTTCATCATATATTTTGATTTATTTATTAATAACTTTATCTTCTCCAATAGTTAACCCACTGTGATGTTTTTGTATATACATTTAGAATTAATTACTTGGAAATGAGCCTTGCCTGATTTTTCACCAAGGCATCACAGGATTATAAATATTCCAGCTACTTTACTGAGCTGCTGACAACCATATAGAAGATGATTATGTACATACCCTACTGCAATAATATGGATATTAGAAGTCATGGCCAAGTCTAGCAAAGCCACAACTTAAAATGATAGCACCTGGATTGAGAAGGAAAAATGCAGCCCCCCCCAGCCCTCAATTTTAACCAAATGAACCTAAAATATTTATAAACTACACCCCACTTCAGTGTTATGCCCTATCGCAAAGCATTAGTTACGGCCAGGGGCAGGCTGGGCTTGGGGGCAGGGGGACATTTGCCGCACGGGCCAGTCCCGTAGTGGACTGCCTTGGGCTGGGTCACTGGGCCACCTGCATTTTAAAATATGCCAGCCCTCCCTGGTTACGGCCCTGCCTACAAGGGAGTTTATACTTGGATCAAGTTATGTTCTTGTATTGTATCTAATATACTGTATATCAGTTTTACCTTCTCATTGCACAGCACCATAAAAGTGAATTTAAATTAAAAAAAACAAACAGATTTTTCTTAGTTTTATTTTTTGTTCCTTTACTGCTCATGTAAATAACACAAAACACAAATACTTCTGGTTCCCATTTACAAATCCATGTGGTTCAGTGCAGCTTAGAAACTTCAGCCCTAGTGGTTATTATATCCAAAGTGCTTGTTTTTTTGACCATGGGGTGTTAAGCTCAGCTTTGTTTTCCTCCAGGAAAGAAATTGACAGCTCATAAATATTCAGAAATAGATGAAGAAAAATCAGGGCAGATTCCAGAATCTTCAGTAGCACACATGCAATCAAAAAGATGACCCACGTTGTAGGCTTTAAAGGATCAGTGCAGACCTGTATGAGGAAGACATACACTTGCAAACATATCATGTTTCTGGGAGTCATGTTTAGCAGGAGTAAATTTCAGATATGAGATAGAAACTAATTGCTCCATAAATATATAGCTATAAAACCAGTCTCTCTTTATTAAGAATTTAAGGGCTTTTGTAAACTTGCGCTGGGTTGTCACCCATGCAAGATGATCTCAAGAGCACAAAATATGATGCCATCTTGATAGTTTATCACAAGTTATGAGAATGTAAAAGGATAACTCCAGCAAAAAATGAAAATTCAGTTTGAGTGGTGTTCATGAAGTTAATAGACAACACACTGTGTGCTTTGAAGAAGCAACGGGGAAATTGTCGGACTCAGACATTGGAGAACCGGCTGGAAAAAGTTGAACTGCTTGACACTAGGTAAGCAACATTCAGTAAGAATGTATTAGCTTGATAAAATCCACTCAAAACATACATTTTAATTTTGGGTGAAGTTGTCCTTTAATGTCTCATGTACTGAGTAACTGAAATAATTTTGGACCAATCATAATAATTTTTTCATCAGAAAACACAAATTTGTGTAATTTGAAGAAACAAACATTGCAGGCAACTCTACATTATATGATGATATTCTACCAAATAAAAATGTTCTAAAAAAGACACAAACCTATAAATATATTTGGTTATAATTGGGCCTGGATTTGTGGAATGCTACAAGACCTGGGTCTACTCTAGACTGTCAAAGTTGCAGGAGCCTGTTGTCTTATGTGAGCAGGAGCCGGTTGTCTTATGTGAGCTCACCAGTTTAACAAAACATTGATCATTTAAGATTACATGTAGAATACTCATATTTATATATATATATTTATACTTATCAATATGCTGCCTACAGAGTATACAAGGGAGAGGTCAGGGCTATGGTTCGCTTTAGTGAAGAGGAGTAGTGAAGGAAAAGTATAATGTGCTTCTGGATAATTGCATTTGTATGATAAATGCATTTGTAAAGAGCCTGAGAGCATCACTAGATGTTTAGAAAAAAAATCTGTTTTGTAGGCGTTGGCAGCATATGGAAAAGTGTAGGCTGTTTTTTTGTGTGAAATTACACTTGATTTAATGATCTGTATGAAAGGTGAGTGAGATTTTATGTGAAAAGGTAATAAACCCCAAATCTGCAAGAGCTGCAAAATGTGACATCTTCTGATTGAAGGATCTGGGTAAATTGGGGTCTTCGTTATTGGGTGTACAGGAATGTGCCTAGTTATGCACCATGTACAAAAAAATAGATCAGTTATCTACATGAGATCTAAAAGGTGGAGAAAGTGCAATTACTGGGTATTTCTTATCCCGCAAAAGGACTTGTATTTTGTGAATCCTCAGAGGTGGAAAAAAGCAGACATCTGCCTAAAGTTTAACAGAGCACCATTTCAACCTCCTGGGTTTTTTTAAAGATTTAGACCAATGTAAAATAAAAATGACTTTCCTTTATTAATTTAAACCTGCAATCCCAGGAAGGACTTGGAGCTCCACTAAGGGGAAGCACTCAGACACCAAGATTGCTGCTTTAAAACTTATAATTTAGGCTAAACCAAACAGTATTTTAGGAGAAAAACAAACTTTGACATTAATGAAGGGCTGAACTTTGAAGTGACCTTGTACCCTAACCCACCATACTCATTTTGCAGTCTGATCGACCATCCCACAAATGTAGCCCAGATTGATTTCCCATGGTGGTCTTGAAGACCTAAGGATTGTAGCGTTTGTATGACCAGGGAGTCGTCAACAGTGTCAAATACAGCAGAGAGATCCAGAAGAATTAGAAGAGAGTGACCTTTAGTTTTAGCTGTGATCAAATCATTGACAACCTTGGTCAGCGGAGTCTCTGTAGAGTGTTGAGAGTGAAAGCCTGACTGAACAGGATTCAATAGGTTGTTTGCTGTAAGAAAGTGTGTGAGGCTACTGTAAGCAATTCTCTTGAGAATCTTGGATGGGCATGGGAGCTGAGAGATGGGGCGGTAATTTGAGAGAGAGTTTGGAATATTGGGCCCCTGTACAGTTCATGGGGCCCCCTATAGGTGATTAGAATGTAAACTTATGCACCATCGCAGGGGGTGTGGTCATACCATTAGGACATGGTTGTGTATCATTGTGGGCGTGTCTAGCAGGTGAAAAGCACTAGGCCACCCTCCTGCAGAAAATGCATTACTCAAACATCCCCCTCTGCCCAGCAGCTTTAATCACATGTGCCCCCTCTGTCCACATGCTTTAATCAGACTTGTCCCCCTCTGCTTACTTGCTTTAATCACACATACACCTCTCTGCCCAGCAGCTATAACCACACATGCCTCCTCTGCCCAGCATCTTTAGTCACACATGCCCCCTCTCTGCCCAGCACCTTTAGCCACATATGCCACCTCTCTGCCCAGCACCTTTAGTCACACATGTCCCCTCTCTGCCTCCAGCACCTTTAGTCACACATGCCCCCTCTCTGCCCAGCTCCTTTAGTCACACATGCCCCCTCTCTGCCCAGCACCTTTAGTCACACATGCCCCCTCTCTGCCCAGCACCTTTAGTCACACATGTCCCCTCTCTGAAAGGCACCTTTAGTCACACATGTCCCCTCTCTGAAAAGCACCTTTAGTCACACATGCCCCCTCTCTGCCCAGCACCTTTAGCCACATATGCCACCTCTCTGCCCAGCACCTTTAGTCACACATGCCCCCTCTCTGAAAAGCACCTTTAGTCACACATGTCCCCTCCTCATCACATCTTCTTACCTTTTTCTCCATTGCACAGGACGATTTTCAGCAGCCCGCCCACACTCTGTATCAAGTTACCGTTGCTCTGAAAGTGTCTGTTACAGCTCTGCACACATGAATAGTGATGGAAAAATACCAGTAGAGAGAGAGATTACATATTTTGGTTACAGGTGGAATGAGCACAGGAGACAGGGACCTACCAATTTGTGAGGGTATGGGATCAAGAGGACAGGAGGTTGAGTAGGAAGATGAGAAGAGAGTAGAAACTTCCTCTTCACTTGTAGGATCAAATAAAGAGAGAGTGTCAGAGGGTGCTACAAACGAATTGAGCTGATAGCTTGTCTAGGGAGATAATACCATTTCAAGTCTGATCTTATCTATTTTGTCCTTGATATAGGAAGCAAGATCACTGGGCACTGATGGTGTTTGGGGTTAGAAGCCTGAGCATAGATGAGAGATTGGAAGTATGTTTGTTTTGCAATGTTCAGAGCATTTCTATAGGAGTGTTAGATACCAGTATATGTGATGAAATCATTAGAGGTACAAGATATACGCCAGTGACGTTCTGCTTTACCAGAATGTTTTTGTAGAGTTCGTGTTACTTTAGTGTGCCACGGTTGGCAGCGAAGGCTACGCAGAGTATATAGAGTCACTGGAGCCACTTGATCCAGGGCAGTTGCTAGGGTTTGGTGAAAATGAGGTACTGCCCTATCAGGGAAGGAAAATGTAGAAATTGGGGGGAGAAGGCATTGAAGAGAGGTGAAAAACTGTTGAAAATCAATAGAGATAATATTCCTGCAGGTGTGGAATAGTTTGACACTGGGTAGAGTAAAGAACTGGGGTGGACGAGTAGCTAATAATGTGATGATTTGAGAGGGGGAAAGGAGTGTTAAGGAAATGAGAAACTGAGCATAGTTTAGAGAAAACAAGATCAAGACAGTGGCCATCCTGATGAGTAACGGATTCAATCATGTGTGGAGGTTAGAGTAGTTTGGAAGCAGCATTGGAATGTGGATTAGCAATAGGGATGTTAAAATTACCCTTGATGATGGTGGGGATGTCAGAGGATAAGAAGTGAGAGAGCCATGTAGAAAAGTGTTCAAAAAATTGTTGGTGTGGTCCAAGGGGCGATAGATGACAGCAACACGTATAGAGAATGGGTTAAAAATCCTAACAAGATCTACTACTTCAAAAGATGTGACATTTAGCAGAACTGAGAACGTGTGCTGCGGGGAGAGAAGTAGCCCAGCCCCACATCCTTGTCTGCCTCCAGGTCTGGTAGTGTGGGTGAAATGGAGACCACCATGTGAGAGGGCTGCAGGCGAGGCAGTGTCTGATTGCCTGAGCCATGTTTCTGTTATTGCTAGAAGGTTGAGGTTGTTTGAGAGGAAGAAATCGTGTACAGAGGTACGTTTGTTTCAAACAGAGCGTGCATTACAAAGGGCATATTTAAAGGACTTTGGAAGAGATGGGAGACAGGTGATGTGTTTGAGGTTTGCTGTATTTCTGTAGCGTTCAGATATATGTGTGTGGGAGAAATGAGGGGGACCTGGATTAGGTGATATATCATCAGCTAATAGAATCAGGGAGGAAGAAAGGTAGGAAAGATGATTGTAAGATGTGTGTCTTTTTAGTTCCTGAAAACAAGGTTAGGCTGTTAAAGTTATTGAATTTAAATAGGAAAATAATTCATGAGTGTTAACTAGAGGTGAGTGAGGTATTGAAGGGGCAATGTGGACAGAGGTGTGTATTGCAGAGTGAGGGATGATATAGTCCTAAAGATAATGCCATGAAAGGAGAGGAAGAAAAATAATTTGGCAAGCATCGGGATTTATGAGTAAAATAGAAAAAAATGAGGGAATTAAAACAATTACCTAGTTGCAGTGTCCTGTGCGATCAGATAAGTAGTGCAAAGTGAGGCTGCAGTAGATGTAGTTTATTCCTGGATGTCTGGACAGTATGGAGTAATGATGTGGGGAGCCATGTGGGGGAGTAAGTGAAACTATTGAATGGAGAGTAATAAGGCACAGGTGATGGAGTAACTGAGTTATTGCAGAGTCATGAGAGAGGAGAGTGGTTCAAACTCAGTTTCATTTTTTTCATATTTGTGATGGCAGACAAAGCCTTAAGTAGAATTAAAAGTGCAATGATGAGATAGAGGACTAAAATAACTATAGCATGTGTAGGTAGCAGGGCCGGATTTACCGCTAGTCAACCTAGGCAACTGCCTAGGGCCCAGCGGTACCCAGGGGGCCCTGCCAGAGCCGACGGTGAGCAGGGTAGGCAAGGCGCTCCCCTCCGCCTGCCACCCCCCTCTGGCCGCCGGCATAATACACAAGAACCGGCAGAAAATAGATTTAAGAAAAAAAAAAAATAGCCAGCTGACCGCTCGTCGGGTCCCGGCAGCCTCTCCTCCTCTCAGTGTCTCAGTGATAGAGAGAGAGAAGGAGAGACTGCTGGGACCCGATGAGCGATCACGTGACTTTTTTTTTTTTTTGCTTTTTTTTTAATCTGTTTGGACTAACCGAGGAGGAGCAGCGCGCCTGAGAAGAAAGGCAATAGAAAGGTAAGTAAAACAACGGAGGGACAGAGGTGGTGATGGTGATTGGCACAGAGGTGGTGATGGTGAAGGGGCACAGAAGTGGTGATGGTGAAGGGGCACAGAAGTGGTGATGGTGAAGGGGCACAGAGGTGGTGATGGTGAAGGGGCACAGAGGTGGTGATGGTGAAGGGGCACAGAGGTGGTGATGGTGATGGGCACAGAGGTGGTGATGGTGAAGAGGCACAGAGGTGGTGATGGTGAAGGGGCACAGAGGTGGTGATGGTGAAGGGGCACAGAGGTGGTGATGGTGAAGAGGCACAGAGGTGGTGATGGTGAAGAGGCACAGAGGTGGTGATGGTGAAGGGGCACAGAGGTGGTGATGGTGAAGGGGCACAGAGGTGGTGATGGTGAAGGGGCACAGAGGTGGTATTGTGAAGGGGCACAGTGTGATGATAGAGGGACAAAAGTGACGAGAGCACATACTTGGATTTATGCGTATTATTTTTGCAAACAACTTAAGTATTTCTGCCCTGACTTCAATATTTATTAAGTTGATTTGACCCAACTGCTTAAAAAAACAGGACTGCTCGGTAATTATTTAAGGGTGCCTTATTCTGCAGCAGGGTAGCCTTGCTCTTTTCACATGTTAGGTACGCCCCCAAAGATGCAAGCCACACCCCCAGCGGCACAAGCTTTCACATCTACTTAACTATAGGGGTATATGGGAGGCTATATAGTGCTATGGATTGTTTCAGGGAGGGGGCCCAAAAACAGTATCCTGCCTAGGGCCCTATGAGGTCTAAATCCGGCTCTGGTAGGCAGTAGCTGAGCAAGTAGTACAGCAGGTGGATTAAACAGAGGGGATGTTGCAGGGAAATTTAACTGACAGATAAAACAAACTTTCATAAGCTGAGTAGAAAATAAGATCAGAGTCCAAAACCAAAACTATGAGGGATAACATGAACTGGGGCACAACTATGAGGGATCACATGAACTATTTGGCATAAAACTGGGGGGCACAAGCTTGAGGGATAATATGATCTGGGGCACAACTGTGTAGCATAATATGCACTGGGGACACTATTGTGTGGCATAACATGAAAGTTTATTTGTTGGTCCCACTACTATTATATATTACAATGATAGTAGCGTGATAAAATAAGAAATAATTAAATGTTATATAAATATATATACATATTGATCGAAGTGGATATTTAGAAGTGACGGGAAGGATAATGTAAGTGAATGGAATTCGATAGTCAATTAAAACAGTAAAAGAAGTGGCGTATGGCATACCACTGTATAACAGCATTCTGCGACCACTATATATATATATATATATATATATATATATATATATATATATATATATATATATATATATTGTAACAAAACGCCCCTTTCTCATGGCACTTTTGTCACCTTCTGTTGCAAGAATACCCAGTAGACATCAGCAACACGAAACTTCTTGTTTTAAATCAAACATATTTATTGTTGGCATCACAATAAATAACACTTCTGTCAGGATGACACCAGCAAGCAATACCTTTACTTGCACCTCCTGGTGACCCTAAACACTAACTAGACATAGCCCAGCTCACTACTGACTGGCCAACTAGTTCAGCGTCAGTCACCTCTGACAAGAGCACAACTCCAGGATTAAATACAGATGTCTCCTCCCACAGGCTTGGATGACTGACAGGCGACACTCCCACCTTGTCTTTAAAGGATGGCTCCTCAGGTGTTCTGCAACGCTTAATCAGCACAGTCACCCCTATCAGCTCTGTGGATACAAACACGTTAAAGCATGCAAGTAAATTACTTTTTACATTTACTTTACAACATGTCTCTGACCTGTACATTACTGAACTTAAGCCCAGAGCTACACCTGTATATAACTTGGTCTGCAGCCTTCTACCTGCAGACAGTTAGCACCATAGCTAATTCCACTATTAGAGGCCTGTGGCAAACCACTCCTATTGCCACAATATATATATATATATATATATATATATATATATCTGCATCCAGCACACCTGGGCTTGATACGATTTTGGTCGGCACACTGATTTTGCGAACACTGCGCTGCGCTAATCACTATGGTTCCCTTTGTTAATTTCATGCAGCTCCTCTTTTGCTAAAACTGACCATTTACCTATAGAGCACTGTTATGTTATTACAGAATCTAATATGTATTACTTTTAAAATACAGCATGTATTCTATGTAGAGATGCTCAGGCTCAGTTCCCCGAGAACCAAACACACCCGAACATATCCGAGACGGCTAGGTACTTTCGCTCTTTTTTCAACATCGAAAATGAGGCAAAACGTTATTGTTACGTCGTTGGATCTTGCGAGTATTGAAATCTATAAATACCGTCCTCCACGGCAATCTAGCGCCATTTGAAAGAGGGACACAGAAGGGGTAGCACAGTGTGTAGAGCAGTTGGGCAGCAACATAGATTGAATTGAAAGAGGAGGTGGTAGCAGTGTTCAACAAAGTCAACACTGACATTCAGGAGAGCTCCATTGCTCCATTGCTAATTCTCATTGCATAAAAATACAAATGCTAGTGCTGGCAAGCTTGGTGTAATTTCTGCAGTCACATTCTATTGTGTTATATAGGTAACACACAAAGAGGAGGGCTCCATTGCTAATTCTCATTGCAGAAAAATACAAAAACTAGTGCTGGAAGGCTTGGTGTAATTCTGCAGTCACATTCTACTGTGTTATATAGGTAACACACAAAGAGGAGAGTTCCATTGCTCCATTGCTAATTGTCATTGCTGAAATACCAATACTAGGCCTGGCAGGCTTTTCTTCTGAATTTGCACTCAAAGTGTACGGTGTTATCAAAATGGATTCACAGCAGTACACAGAAGAGCAGGAGCACCAAGCAGCTGCTGCCATCAGTCATGATGATAGTAATCGCTGACCGTCATCTGGTAAAGCCTATGTAAAAGTACATAGTGTTTTTAAGTCAGGGAAACAAAAATGCAAAAAAACACCTTTTACCTTGGTCAAGAAAAAAATAGCTGTAAGCCAGGCAAAGTTATCTGCAGAGAAAAATAAAATTGCCAACATGGCAATCTACACACACAGTGGCAAAGAAAGACTGAGGCCTTCACCTTTCTCTATGAGTGTGAGCAGTCCATCATCAGCTAGGAGGCTTCTCTCACCTACATCCTGACACCTGCAGTTTACACCCACAACACCGTCCTTGTCAATATCCTCAGTAGAGATTGGAGTTAGTCCTGCATCCAAGTTGCTAAGGCTAGATGACTCCTCCACTATCCTGGATTCCTCAGAAGAATTCTTGAGCGTTAGTCCCACTGCTGCTTCTGCTGCTGGGGAAGAATCTTCATTCCAGAAGCAGACCAAGAAGAAGACTACTAGTAGTTTACAACAATTGACTGTTAAACAATTCTTTGCAAGAGGAAGCAAGTATGAAAGCTGTCAACCAGTCGCAAAGCAGATCACAGACGCCATGGCGACTATGTTAGTATTAGATCTGCGTCCAATATCCACTATTAATGCAGCTGGTTTTAGACAGTTACTTGAGGTCTTGAGTCCCCGTTACCAAATTCCATCATGACACCATTTCAGTAGAAAAGCTATTCCTCACTTCTACCAGAAGCTTCGTAAAAATTTTATTATTGGGCTGCAAAATGCCATTTTACCCACTGTACACTTAACCACAAATATGTGGACAAGCGTAACTGGGCAAACTAAAGATTATATGACTGTGACAGCCCACTGTGTTGGTGATCCGCCTTCACCAGCAGGAACAGCAGCAGCATCTACCCAAGTACATCACATTTGTCAAAGGCAGGCTACTCTGTGTATCACCGGCTTGACTAAGAGGCATACAGCTGACAATCTGTTACAAAAACTAAGTCATATCATTGCAACATGGCTTATCCCGCTTGGACTCTCCTCAGGATATGTCATTTCTGATAATGCCACTAATATTGTGAGAGCATTACAACTGGGTAAATTCCATCACATTCCCTGTTTTGCTCACACAATAAACTTGGTGGCTTTTTAAAAAATGACAGAGACATGCAGGAGATGCTGTCTGTGGCCCGTAAAATATCTGGACATTTCCGGCATTAGGTAACAGCGTGTAGGAGATTGCAGTAGCTGCAAGAGCAATTTAATTTGCCCTGCCACCAACTGAAGCAAGAGGTGGTGACAAGGTGGAATTCCACCCTGTATATGCTTCTGAGGATGGAGGAACAGTAAAAAGCCATTCACACTTACTCCACAAGCCATGACATTGGGAAAGGAGGGTGGATGTATTTTAGTCAAGCACAGTGGAAAATACTTTCTGTATTGTGCAAGGTGCTGAAACCATTCGAAGTAGTCACCTGTGAAGTGAGTTCAGACACTGCTAGCTTGAGTCAAGTGATTCCCTTAATAAGACTTTTGGAAAAGCAGCTTGAGAAACTGAAGAAGGAGATTAAACAAAGCAATTACGCTAAGTATGTCTGACTTGTAGATCAAGTACTTTATTTGCTTCACCAGGATCCAAGAGTTATCAAAATCTTGAAATCGGATCCCTACATTTTGGTGACTATGTTTGATCCTCGGTTTAAGAGCTATGTCTTCTCTTTGTTTCCAACTGACCCAGATCTGAATAGGTGCAAGGAGCTCCTGGTGAGCAAGATGACAGCTAAAGTGTTACGTGCCAGAACGGTGTCTCCTCCTTCAGTTTCTCACTCAATTGTTGCTAGGAAAAAACTTAGCTTCCCAAGAGACCGAGGAATGATACAGATGACTCAGCACAAAGTTTTGAACCTTCCCTTTACAAGGCAGCGCCGCTTTAAATTTTAGCTGTCAACTCGCCGATTTCCGGCGACTTGTACAAATCGGAGTATGATACATTTACCCCCTGGTCTGGTCTAAAGGAATTGACCAAAAACCGTGACACCTCTGCCGTAACTCCACCTGATCCTACTATCGGCATCCAAAGGATAGTGGAGCATTATTTTGACGACAGCATAGAAATAGACACATCAGACAGTCTGATGTTCATAAAAATGAACTTCAAGTTCCACGAGGAAGGCCTTTCCCGTCAATTGCATCAAAATACTAAGACTTCTGTAATGGTGGAATCCAGCGGTGATGAATTAATAATGTGTGAAGATGACGTGCACACTGATGAGGGTGAGGATGAGACTGACAATGATGACAACAACATCTTGCCATAGTAGAGTTCATTAACAGCACTGTTACCGTAGATGCCTTAAGGCCATTGTTACCTTGTTTTGTGGGGGCCCAAACAAACCAAGCACTTCAGCCACAAGGAGTATCACTTTTGTGACTGAAGTGCTTGGTTTGTTAAAGTGTGCATGTCCTTTTTAAGAAACAACATAAGGGTGGGTGGGAGGGCCCAAGGACAATTCCATCTTGTACAATTTTTCTTTTTTGCCACTGTTGTGTGCCAATGTGTCCTAGATGTGCTAGGAACTGCCGTGTGTCGCTTAGCATCCAGCCAAGTCGCTTCAGTATTTGTCTGAAAGTGTATGAAAATAATATTGTGACCTGTGAGGTGGTCAAAAGTGACTGAAAATGGCTTGAAATTAGTGTTATTGAGGTTAATAATAATGTAGGATCAAAAAAAAGAGCAAAATTATGTGATTTTAGCATATTTTAGCAATGTTTCTAAAATAATACAGATCCAAAACCAAAATCAAAACCAAAACACACGAGGGCGGTTCTGCCAAAACCAAAACCAAAACCAAAACACAAAGCTAATCCAGATCCAAAACCAAAATCAAAACCACTTAACGGGGGTTAGTGAGCATCTCTAATTCTATGTTTATATGTCAGAACATATATTTATATTTAGGTACACAATGGTTGACTCTTATCTAGTGGCGTGACTATAAGTATCTCTCTAATCACACACCAATGTAACACATGCATATATAATTAGCTCATATAACTTATGGGAAAATACAGTCCAAAAATATATATAGTTATATATTTAATGGCTCATTGACTATTTAGATTAGTTTCTACTCTCCAACCTTGCAAGGCCTGAGATATATTGCAGATTTCACACACATATACATATAATTCATTTAGTGATTCCAATTTAGATTTCGCACACATATACATATAATTAATTTAGTGATATCATTCCAATGTAAATTCAATATGTGAAAACTCAGCTCTAAATGCTAAAACATTTATTTCTATATAATATAAATAACACAGAGTTCAAAATACACAGTAGTAATAAATGTTATACTAAATATAATTATGCTTCATTTGCATTCTACAATATTAATTACAATTCATGAATAACTCAAACCCCAACTACTCAACAGAACTCATAACATTATTTATAGGCCTACAATTATAATAATCTTTTGTTCATTGATATTTCCATCTGCACATCTTCTGACCTCCCCTGATAATGTTCTTTCTCCCCCTCCTCTCTCATTCTGCTCCAAGTTCCACTGACTTCTCAACTCCCAATTACGTATATGTATACCACTCATCACATCAATCCAGCTGGCATTTTCTCATGATAGGCTTGATTCCATTTGTATGCCGTATCTTGCGTAAAAAATCTATGTGCATTCACCAGAACAGGGTCTTCACTAGTGAATTCAGTTGCATGCAATTTATGTCCAAACGAAAATGATTTTAAGGCCGGAATGGGGATGGGAAAGGAGTGGATGGACATAGGCAATGTACAGTAAGGGCGTGTCGAGGACGTATCTACGCATATGCGGGTGCTTCAAGTTCAGGGCATCTCTTAAGTACATGTATTTTAGCTGTATCATTTGCACTAGCTACAGGACAGATGTATGCTGACTGATACTGATACTGATGACTATATGTTTGCATGCCAGAACATGTGTGTGCAAGTAAAATAAACTATAAAAATGCACTTTATGTACAGTAAGAACATCCTGATTTATGTATCTAATTTAATTTTTTTTTTTTTTTTAAAAACACAAAACATTTTTATTAATGATTGTAGTATTAAGTTTATTTATTTTATATAAAAAACATTCATACATTCTGAAGGGAATTTATGTTGCACATATGCATGTGTGTATCCAGCAGTGTGCTCTGTCTGTCTACATACAGTAAGTAAAGTATAGCCAGAGCGTACTTGTACCCAGATTCAAATGGAAACATATCTTGAGATCCGCTTGTATATGAATACAGGCATACATGAATACAATTTACATGCAGGAAATTACATTTGAAGATGAATCAGGTCTGATATGTTCAATCCAATATGTTAGTTCTGCCAGAAGGTGAATTCCATTATATTTGTTACTTCCCTTTCATCAAAAGTTCTCAAATAAATACTTAGCTTTTGTAGATAAGGCACAACATGTCTAAAATCATTATTGGCGTTACACCAAATCCTAGACGAGTACAGGCGAGCATCATACTACAAGTTAAACACTACCAAAACTGAGGCGTTCCCAATCGCTCTGGTCCGAGATCTTCCAAGTGGCAGAGAAGGTCACCAAAGTGTCACTGCCCCCATCCCCACTTAATATTGACCCAATAACAGAATATTTAAAGACCAAGGGCTAGATTTACTAAGCTGCGGGTTTGAGAAAGTGGGGATGTTGCCTATGGCAACCAATCAGATTCTAGCTGTCATTTTGTAGAAGGTACTAAATAAATGAAAGCTTGAATCTGATTGGTTGCTATAGGCAACTTCCCCATTTTTTCAAACCGCTTAGTAAATCTAGCCCCAAAAGTCATATATAGTGTAAACTCCCTCTCACAGTCACTGGTAGGATCAACCTAATAAAAACAGTGATCCAACTGAAGTATTTATACCCCCTCCAGCACTCCCCGGTGTATCTACCGTTTAAAGTTTTCCAAAACAATAATAAACATCTCACTTCTCTAATCTGGAGAGCTAGGAGAGCTAAGGTGTGCTTTAACACATTATGTGGAACCAAAAATTCAGGAGGACTGGTCCTGCCCATTCTTAGAATGTATTATCTTGCTTCCCATCTTACACATTTGGTCTCCTGGTTAGACAATACACAGCACACCACTCTCAGACACTTCTTGGGCGAGCAGACGGACCCCTCCCTTGGAGCTTTGCAGGTTTTTTTATCTAAGCACAGACCTATTATAGGTGGCCCCTATAATAAGACAGACATCAATGATTTGGGTAATATCACATACTCTTACGGGAGGTGAAGGGTTAGACACGGACACTCCCTTGTGGTTCAATACTGGTTTCTGGAAGCGGGTGGGATTGGAGGATTCAATACTGTGGAAGGGTGCGGGAATTCACACCATTGGTAAAATATATATATATAGACAGTCAATTAGCTACATACGAACAATTGAGAGTGACCTTCCCATTGTCCAACAATCAATTCTTCCAGTATCTGCAGCTGAGACATGTACTGAATGCCCAGTTTCCTGAGGGTTTGCTTCATATGTCGGTGTTAGGAACCCCTCCAGCCGGCACAACACAACCCGGAGTCTACTCTGCCAGTCAGGTGTTCACTGGAGCCCCTGATGGTGGGGACAGACTGGGCTGCAGACTGACAGAGGGTCGTGAAGTGTGTACCGGCTGGGGAGAACCCAGGCAAGAAGAGTCAGGTCCACGCAGAGGTCAAAGGCCGGCAGCAGGTAACAGTAATGATGAACAAGCTGAGGTCAGAGGTCACAGGCAAAGTAGCAGAACGGGTAAACAAGCCAAGGATCAGGGTCACAGGAAACACAAGCGAAGTCCAATACGAAGCCAAGGGTCATACACGGGAAGTCAAACGTAGATACAGGATACAGGAACTGGAACAAGCAGGTCAGCAGACTGGAGCACAGAAGCTATAACCGGCAATGAGGCAGCAGACCTCATTGCCTTAAATACCCAGCTGAACCAATCACAGGTTGAACACACTCCTGCAGGTTAATAGAGCAGTCACTAATAGAGCCAATCAGGGCTTGCCCCTGGCCTGCACAGTTGCAGGCTAATGCCTGTAATTGCCTCCTATAATCTGCCCCTATTAATTAGCCCACAGGCTGTAGAATCGCTGCGCCCGGCTTCCTCCTATTGCCGGGACGCAGCTCTGAAGCGTCTGCTGGTTGCCCCGGCAACGGCCGGGTTATGGCCGGAAATGACGTCCCGGTCGCCATGGCGACGGCCGGGACGCGGGTGAGTGAGTCGCGGCGGCTGGGCACTGCCGCGGCTCGTAACAGTCGGATTCTCCAATTAAAAATATATTACGATCTGTAGCGTCTTATAAGACTATTTCTGTGCTCTATGCCTTATTGCTGCATAAGATGTCCCAGAGAGAATTAGACCTGCTCTGCATAAAATGGGAAACCGATCTAGCAGTTTTTTCTGATGAGGAGTGGAATATATACTTTTTGACATCTTTTATGGTCATGTCCAGTTCTTCTGGGGCCAAATATGGGACTGTATCTCCTCCACTCTACCTGTGACTCCTTTGTCATGCTCTAACATCTGTCTGTTTGGTACTACACTAGAAAAAAATTTAATTAACCCACTCTTAAAATATATATTTACCTTAACCTCCCTGGCTAAGGTTATTATAGCTATGGGATGAATGGCAACTGAACCACCTAGTGTACCTCACTGGATTACTCTAGTTACTGAAGTATGGAGGCCTGAACGGTTCATGAAAGTAGAAAGGCCATGTACAAATACCATAAAATATGGTACCACTGGTATGAATCAAGTTATGTTATCCATCCTCATCAGGATGATATGGTTGTTTTGGGGAGTTACCAGGTGGGTGGTTAGCCCTCAGCCCTGTGCAGCTTCAATCGATCTGACCTGGAGTATAATGAAAATACTATGATGGTATCATCGGCCTAAAAGTTCACAAGATATCACTGTATAATGTTTATAGCAATATAGGCAGGGATAGGTCTTAGTTAGATTGGATGTTAAATATATTATTTGTATGTTGTACTATGCATATTAAGGTTCATGCTGCGGATTGCAGTATTAACAAGATAAATCGTATTCACTTGGCCAATATAAAAGGGGTAGTATCATCTCCCTTATATTTTCTGAAGTTGGCTTCCAGGAAAACCTCCCATATCTACACATTCCAGTGGATGGAGGGTGTAAATGTAGACTGCTTAACCAGATAGATTTTGTAAGGTGCCTTGGCCAGTAGTGAGCTGTGATTGATGTCACCGTCCAACTTAGTGATGCTGTCTATATTATTATTTATGTATTTCTATAGCAGTGTCCAAGGCTGTGTACTGTAGATTGATGTATGCACCATTTCCATGCCAGGACAAAATTCCTTTCTGAATTAAAGTATTTAATTAATAACCATTTTTCTTTAAAGAACCACTAGCATTTAAAATCCAAACATTCATATATGAAGCACAAAAGCAAAGTACATTGTTCAATGTTACCCTGACATTCCTTTGCAGCTGTGTTATTAAAATCTCATTGAGGCTCTGCAGGATGCTCGGTACCTGAAACTTCTCAGATATTTTGGGTACCGTAATAACCAGATGTGTGCACAGCTCCTACAGGGCCTCACGCTTAATCAAATTTCCCCTAACACTATTACCTTCTGTCTAAATTAGACAACTAAAGACATGTCACATATTGTTATAACATTGGTATTGGACAAACGGTCAAGTCTGTTTGGGCAGCACAGTGGCCTAGTAGTTAGCACTTCTGCCTCACAGCACTGGGGTCATGAGTTCGATTCCCGATCATGTGTGGAGTTTGTATGTTCTCCCTGTGTTTGCATGGGCTTCCTCCAGGTGCTCAGATTTCCTTCCACATTCCAAAAACATATTGGTAGGTTAATTAGCTGCAATCAAAATTGACCTTAATCTCTCTCTCTCTCTCTCTCTCTCTCTATGTCTGTGTATGTTAGGAAATTTAGACTGTAAGCTCCAATGGAGCAGGGATTGATGTAAATGAGATCTCTGTACAGCACTGCGGAATTAGTGGCGCTATATAAATAACTGATGATGATGATGATGTCTAGCTGATGTGTGACACTGGATCTATCCTGTGTATGCATAGGTAAATCCACACTCCATTTCTGAAGACGGAGACACACTCACATTACTGTCTCAGAAAAGGAAGCATCTCCCTCTCAACATGATGTGGTGACCTACTTCTAAGGGAAAAAAGAGCTTGACAGCCTCATTTAGTAAATAATAAACACTTTGTTTATTTGAGAAAGAGATTTTTAACATAGTGAAAATAGTAAATATTTAATCTGCACTGTATGGGAAAAATTGCCTTGTACATCACACCCAAAGGTAGCTTTATACGCCTCTATAGTCTAACATGTATACATCCTTATAACCTCACATGTCACATATCACCACATAATCAGTATGTCATATAACCTAAATACAGTACCATGTATAATATGTCATGCCAGCAGTCAATATGTTATATATAAATATATGCGTTTGATTATAATGGCAATATGCTGTACATTCCACTATGTAGCTGTGAAGCTCTGCAAAACGTATGCCAGGGATAGTGCTTGTAAAATAGGCCTGAATATTCAGACTCCTATCATCATCTGAGTTGTCTCCTTGCTGTGATTACTTTTCACTTGTTGTGTGATTCCTGCACCTCTAACAATAGAAGTCATAAGCCTGGGACTTCCTCTTTCCTAAATTCTGACTCAGCAGTGCCCATTAGACACCTATATAGTATATGCTGGCACACAAGACTATATGATGGACGTTCCCTATAGCTCACACTCCACCCGCCAAGGCCCAGATTACTCATCCGTACTATTCGGGTGGTATCCTCAGCTGTCAGGGGCAGATTAAGGACCACATGGGCCTGGAGCTGAAAATTATAGAGGGCCTATTGGAAGTAGCAATATGCTGCGGAGGGGATGTGGCCAGTATCATGGAGGGCATGGGTAGCATCTCCCTCAAATTATCTCCATCTCCCTTTCATAATGCAAACACAGCTAACTGGTTCATGCAACATTTAAGGACACTAGCGAATACCTCCCAATTGTTCCTTGTGTTTCTGGCTGAGTAGGACAGTCCCCCAAAATCTGGACTATCCTATTGGAATCATGACAGTTGAAAGGTAATGTTATGTTATTTTACTGACCATGAATAATGACACAATAAAAACTGCATAAAAATGATAATATGATAATGATGATAATCAATCAACATAGACAAAAACTGCATATTAAAATGGTATCAATCAAATTAGTGAGGAGTAAATGATTTCAGTATAGACAGAAGATTGCACATTGCATTTTCAAGGAGAAAAAACATGGATGTCTAACAAGAAAGACAAAGCAGGTATAATAATATTATGCACAATAATTTGCCCTTTACCAATGACTGATATATAATACAGAGAACATCCTAATGACCACCATACAATACAGAAAGCATCCTAGTGACCGCCATACAATATAGAGAGCATCCTATTGCCCAATATGCAACACAATGTTTTGAATAGGAAGAATCGTCCAGCACTGTATCCCCTCCCTTTAGGATTCCTAATATAATACCAGAGAAAGAGCGTAGTGAACAAAGTGTTTTTGATTAAACACCGGTTACACAGGATTCAGGATGCAGTATGGTATGGTATGGTATGGCAGAAATAGCAAGAGAACCCAGTAAACAACAGATGAAGAATGTGATGGTCTGCAGGACTTTCCCACAAAGTAGTGGAGATGACACACAAGGTGCAACGGTCTGCGGAGCAAGGCACTGAAGATAACGGACACAGTATGTGATGGTCTTCAGGACTTTACCACGATGTAGTGGAGCCTGCGGTTAACAGTCTGCAACAGGTTAGTCATCTGCAACACTGGAGAGCTGAAAACAGATATTGGTGGTAATACTCTGCAGCAGTATAATGCATAAACACTGAAAAGCTGAAAGCAGGCACAGACAAGCCGATTAAGGGGTCACAGGAAGAGGTGCAAAAATGGAGGGACGAGCAAAGGTAAATACCAGGAAATCAATCAGGATAGGACACAGGAAGAGCAACAGGTAAAGGCAACAGATGATCTGGCAAAGGTTGCTGGGACAAGCACGCTTTTATAGGCCACAGACAGGTGTTAAGCATCATGAAGTAACGTGCCAGCTCTGGCAGGTAAGAGAGCAGTCTAAGTAACACAGTGTCCCCTTTGATGGAACGGTAGTACTATAGGCAGGACACATAGTTCCTGGCAGACAGGATCGTGACATACTGTAAGCAGTGTTGCATGGATCTGACTATAGCAGCTATGCTCTCATGTTCAGTTAGTTATTGGATACAGATGTATGTTGGTTCTACTCTTTGGTATTATTTCACCAAACCAAAGGTTTCAACAAGTATAGAGGGAAATCCCCATACATGCCACATTTCCCTAATAACAGAATTGCCAACTACTGTCACCGTGATACACACACTTTAGGAAATGTCATACAATGACCTAGTGTTGAAGCATGTTCATTAGAGATGTTCAGGCTCGGTTCCCTGAGAACCAAAAACACCCGAACCTAGCAGATCCGTGTACCGAGCCGAGCTGGCTCGGTAGTTTCGAGCGCCCTCGGAATTGAAAACGAGGCAAAACGTCATTATTACTTCGTCGGATCTTGCGAGTTTTAGATTCTATAAGTAAAGCCCTCTACGACGATCCAGCACCATTTCACAGAGGGACACAGAAGGGGTAGCACAGTACTTGGCGGTCTGTAGAGCAGTTGGGCAGCGTCATAGGTAAAATAGAAAGAGGAGGGGGTAGCAGTGTTCTTCAAAGTCTCCAGTGACATTCAGGAGAGCTCCATTGCTAATTGTCATTGCTGAAATAGAATTAATAGGTATGGCAGGCTTTGTCTTCTAAATCTGCAGTCACATAATGTACAGTGTTATATAGGTTACACACAAAGAGGAGAGCTCCATTGCTCCATTGCTAATTGTCATTGCTGAAATAGAAACACTATGGCTGGCAGGCTTGGTCTTCTGAATTTGCAGTCAAATTGTATACGGTAGTATATAGGTTACACACAGAGAGGAAAGCTCCATTGCTCCAATTCTAATTGTCATTTCTGAAATACAAATACTAGGGCTGGCAGTCTTGGTCTAAATCTGCAGTTACATTTTACTGTACCATAGCTCACTCAGAAACAGGAGAGGCAGCAGGGTTCAGTGCTGAAACAGAAATTGTAATAATTGGGCTGTCTGTGTTCTTAAAAGTCTCCAGTGACATTCTACTGTGCCATAGCTCATACAGAAACAGGAGGGGTGGCATTGTTCTTGTCACTCTCCATTCTCAGTCATGATGATACTAATCCCTCTACCTCATGTGCTAAAGTCTATGTTTAAGTGCATTGTGGTTTTAAGTCAGGGAAACAAAAACATAAATAAAAAGCTTGTACCTTTTTAAAGAAAAAAATACCTCTCTCATAATGGTGAAAGTTTACTGTAGAAAAACATAACATTGCCAACATGCCATTCTACCCAAAATATTACCAAGCATACCAGCATCAGCTAGCTCCCTTCTCTCAGCTAGATCTCAGCACCTGCAATCTACACTGTCATCATATTCACCCTCATCAGTGTGTACATCATCCTCAAACAATACTAATTCATCCCCGATGGAATCCACCATCACAGAAGTCTGTGTACTTTGATGTAATTGCCAGTAATGCCTTCCTCATGGAATTTGTAGTTCATTTTACAGAAGAGCTGTCACGATTTTTGGGCAATCCTTTTAGACCAAACCAAATGACAAAATGTTGTGCAGAATCACCTGCATCACCAATGGGTGTCTTTGGAAAGCTAAGTTTTTTCCTAGCAGCAATTTCCAGAGAAACGGAAGGAGGAGACGTCATTGTGTCATGTACCACTTGAGCTGTCAGCTTGCTGACCAGGAGCTCATTGCATCTCTTGAGATCTGGGTCAGTTGAAAAGAAAGAAAAGACATAGCTCTTAAACCTAGGACCAAGCACAGTTACCAAAATGTAATGATCCGATTTCAAGATGTTGATAACTCTTGGATCCTGGTGAAGCGAATAAAGTACTTAATCTACAAGTCCAACATAATTAGCGGAAATGCTTTGTTTAATTTCCTCCTTCAATTTCTCTTACTGCTTTTCAAAAAGTCTAATTAGGGAAATCACTTGACACAAGCTAACAGTGTCTGCACTCTCTTCACAGATGACTACTTTGAGTGGTTTCAGCACCTTGCACAACACAGAAAGAATTTTCCACTGCGCTGGACTAAAGTTCATTGCCCCTAAATTCTATTCTTCTTGCAGCTGCTGCATTCTCCTACATGCTGCTGTAGAATCCCGAAAATTACCATAAATATTTCGGTACACAGACAGCATCGCCTGCATGTCATTGTTATTTTTGAGAAAGTTCTGTACCACCAAGTTGATTGTGTGAGCAAAACAGGGAATGTGATGGAACTTCCCCCTCTGTAATGCTCTAACAATATTGGTGGCGTTATCAGAAATCACATATCCTCAGGAAAGTGCAAGCAGGATAAGGCATGTTGCAATGACAATCTTTTGTTTTTCAAACAGGTTGTCAGCAGTATTACCTCTGACCTGCACCTTGTCTCGTCTCTGATAACCACCTCTCACTCCCGCCTTCAAGACTTCTCCCGTGCTGCTGCCCACTTATGGAATTCCCTACCACGCTCAATCAGACTTTTCCACAGCCTTCAAATCTTTAGATGCTCTTTGAAAACCCATCTCTTTTTTAGAGGAGACCTTATTTTCGATAACACTATTCACACTAATACACTCTCACAACTATCCCAATTTCCACTCTGAGCCACACTTGCTTCTCTTGTTTCAGCTGTGCCCTCTTTCCTTTAGAATGTAAGCTCTCTAATGAGCAGGGTCCTCCATACACTTTGTTTTCATGTCTCCATTAATTTTGTCTGCCTTGTCTGTTCTTGTTTTACGTATGTCTTGTTATATGTATGTCCTTGTCTTCCCTACTCTACGGCGCTGTGGAACACTGTGGGGCTTACAAATCTATGATAATAATAATAATAATAATAATAATAATAATAATAATAATAATATGCCTCTAGATGATACACAGAGTAGCCTGCCTCTGAAAAATGTAACGTACTTGGGTACATGCTGCTGCTGTTCCTGCTGGTGAAGGCGAATCGCCAACCCAGTGGGCTGTCACAGTCATATAATCTTTAGTTTGCCCATTTAAGCTTGTTCACATATCTGTGGTTAAGTGTACAGTGGGTAGAATGGCATTTTGTAGCCCAATAATTAAATTTTTACGAACCCCCATGGCCGAGGTGAGGAATAGCTTTTCTAGTAAAATGGTGTTGTGATGGAATTTGGTAACGGGGACACAAGACCTCAAGTAATTTGTTTAAAACCAGCTGCATTAATAGTGGATATTGGACGCAGATCTAATGCTAGCATAGTCATCATGGCGTCTATGATCCGCTTTGCAACTGGGTGATAGCTTTTATACTTGCTAAGGACTGTTTAACAGTCAATTGTTGTAAACTACAAGTAGTCTTCTTCTTCTTGGTCTGCTTCTGGGTTGTTGATCCACCCCCAGCAGGAGCAGCAGCAGTGGGGCTAATGCTCAAGGATTCTTCTGAGGAGTCCTGGATAGGGGAGGAGTCATCTCGCATTAGCAACTTGGAGGCAGGACTAACTCTGATCACTTGTGAGGATATTGATGATGAAGGTGTTAGGGGTGTAGATTGCAGGTGCTGGGATCTAGATGAGAGAAGGGAGGTAGCTGATGCTGGACTGCTTGTTGCTATTTTTTTAGCATATGTTTCTGATTTTCCCAAGAGCTTTCCATGAACTTGCTTCAAATGGCGTAACATGGATGAGGATCCTAGATGGTTAAGGTCCCTACCTCTACTGACTGTGGCTTTACAATACTACAAATGGCTAGACAACTGTTGTTGTCTAGCCACATAAGAGGTGTTTTTTTTGTTTTATACCCAGGCATGACAATGGCCTTCTTATCACTGGCAAGAACTGCTGCAGTCTTTGTTTCAAAGTATATGAAAATAATATTGTGACCTGTGTGTGGTCAAAATCTACTGCAAATTACTTGAAATTAGTGTTATTGAGGTTAATAATAATGTAGAAACAAAAAACAAGCACAATTATATGATTTTAGCATATTTTAGCTATTTTTCTAAAAAAATACAGATCCAAAACAAAAACAAAAAACAAAACACAAAGTTAATCCAGACCCAAAGCCAAAACCAAAACCAGAACACAGGGATCAGTGAACATCTCTAATGTTCATAGGGATACAAAAAACACAATTATATTTGTTCAATGTGGAAGGTTCACTGGCAGAAATGAACAGTAGGCAACCTGATGTGTCATTACGTAAGTTAATGTTTTTAATACTGAAAGCCAGCTAATTGGAGTTCACTTTATGAAACAAGTTTAGCACTATGATCAATGACAGAACAGGTTTGGACTTGGTGACTGAACTGCATCACCAGTTGGTACACGATGAGTAGTCTAACCAGCCAAGTGTCTGTGTATGGTGGGAATATGTATGTTGATTATAGACATGTATATGCTGGGCAACAGGACATAAGTATGCGTAGCGCATTTCATTAGGGTGTGCACCCAGGACACCTAGAGAGGCATACTCTGTGAGAGGTGCATCTAGCACCTCATAGTGTGGAAGGTGTGTAGAAGTGACCCCAGGCCATATTATGTCACACAGTAATGCCCCCAGTTCAAATAATGCCACGCAGTAGTGTCCTCAGTTCAAATGATGACACACACAGTAGTGGCCGCAATTTATATTATGCCACACAATAGTATTTCTTGTTCATACTATGCTACAGTAGTGCCCCCAGTTCATGGTATGCCATAATAGTGCCCCAGTTCATAGTATATTACAGTAATGAGCCCAGTTCTTATTATGCCAAATAGAAGTACCCCCAGTACATACTATGCCACACATTAATACCCCCAGTTCCTATTATGCCACACAGTAGTGTCCCCAGTTCAAATTATGCCACACAGTACTCACTCACATTGCACAATTCTTAATCAATTATGTACTTATGCGATGCAATGTATTTATAGTCCGAGTCCTGCAGTGGGGCACTAACTGTGTAACAGTCAGTCTGTGTGACCTGATCCTCCTTCTCTTCCCAGGCACACATACTGAGTAATGTGAAGGTGCCTGTGATGTTACCAGTGCGTCGTCCGGGTTGGGGATTCACTGCAAATGAAGTCAGGCAGGACGGGCATGGCACAATTCGGGCATGTTTGTCAAGAATTATATTGGACTTTGCCATTACATGTATTCAGCCTACAGTACCGATGTTTCACCAAAGGGGCCTTTGTGTTACTTGAATGGTTCTCCTACCTGCTAGAGCTAAGTTTGTTACTCTTAGTAGCTTAAGACCTGTGTCTAGCCTTTAAAAGTCTGTCTGTCCCAGGCAGTTGGCTGCGGATCCTTAGATCCGTCCCCCCTCCCCCCCCCCGCTCTGTCTGCCGTCGTATTGTGGTCACATGGGACGCGCACCACGTAACTGGTGCCGTCCCATGTGTGAAGAAGAAAGGAGAAAACTGCCCGGTGCACGGATGGAACCAGGTACGTGAGGGGGGTGTGGTAGTAGAGTGTGTGTGTGTCAGCATATGAATGTAGTGTGTGTTTGTGGTCAGCATATGACATAGTTGCCTACGCTCCCAGAATGTCCGGGAGACTCACGAATTTTTGGGAGTTCTCCCGAACTCCCGGGAGAGCAGGACAACATCCTGAGTCCAGCTCACCTCGTTTGTGAAGTGGGTAGGGGCGTCATCCTGGTCCCCCACCCACCGATAGGCAGAAATGGGCAAAGATTGACAGGGGCATGGCCTAACTGCATGATTCACGTGGTCACGCCCCCAAGATGGAGCCCCCTCCCGGACAGCTGGCTGCAAATGTTTGTAAGTATGGCATATGAATGTAGTATGTGTTTGTGGTCAGCATATGAATGTAGTGTGTGTGTGTGTGTGTGTGTGTGTGTGTCAGCATATGAATGCAGTGTGTGTTTGTGGTCAACATATGAATGTAGTGTGTGATTGGGGTCAGCATATAAATGTAGTGCGGCTGTGTCAGCATTTGAATGCAGTGTGTGTTTGTGGTCAGCATCATCATCATCATCAGTTATTTATATAGCGCCAACATATTCCGTAGCGCTTTACAATTGGGGACAAACGTAATAAACTAATAAACAAACTGGGTAAAACAGACAAAGAGGTGAGAAGGCCCTGCTCGCAAGCTTACAATCTATGGGACAATGGGAGATTGACACAAGAGGTTAAGTATACATTTTGCATCTTGGCCCAGCCAGACTGCAAAGGTAGGGTGACTCATAAGCTAAATGATCCAGTCACACAATAATGTTGGTCCGGGGGTAGTTGTCTTGTGTGAAATTGTGTAACAGGCTAAAGGTAGTGAGGTTAAGATGGTGGTTGAGGAATATTATACGCTTGTCTGAATAGGTAGGTTTTCAGAGAACGCTTGAAAGTTTGTAGAACAGAGGAGAGTCTTATTGTGCGAGGGAGAGAGTTCCATAGAGTGGGTGCAGCCCGAAAAAAGTCCTGTAACCGGGAATGGGAGGATGTAATGAGGGTGGATGAGAGACGCAGATCTTTTGCAGAACGGAGTTGCCGAGTTGGGAGATATTTTGAGACAAGAGAGGAGATGTATGTTGGTGCAGCTTTGTTGATGGCCTTGTAGGTTAGTAAAAGTATTTTATATTGGATTCGGTAGAAGACAGGCAGCCAGTGTAGAGACATACAGAGTGATTCAACAGAGGAATAGCTATTTGCAAGGAAAATCAGTCTTGCCGAAGCATGCAAAATAGATTTTAGGGGTTTGAGTCTGTTTTTGGGAAGACCAGTAAGGAGGGAATTGCAATAGTCAATGCGGGAGATGATTAGTGCATGAATTAAGGTTTTAGCAGTGTCTTGTGTGAGATATGTGCGGATTCTGGAAATGTTCTTTAGATGTATGTAACATGATTTAGATATAGAGTCAATGTGGGGAACAAAGGATAGGCGTGAATCAAGGATTACACCTAGGCAGCGAGCTTGTGGGGTGGGATTTATGGTCATGTTATCAACAGAGATAGAAATGTCAGGTATGCTCTTGTTGGCGGGTGGGAATATTATTAACTCTGTTTTAGAAAGATTAAGTTTGAGTTGACGAGAGGACATCCAAGATGAAATGGCAGAAAGACAGTCAGTTACACGGGACAACACAGATGTCGAGATATCAGGAGAGGATAGATAGATTTGGGTATCATCCGCATAGAGATGATACTGAAAGCCAAAGGAACTTATTAGATTTCCAAGAGAAGCGGTATAGATAGAGAACAGCAGAGGACCTAGCACCGAGCCTTGTGGTACTCCAACTGATAGGGGAAGCGGAGCAGATGTGGCTCCAGAGAAATTAACAGTGAAAGAGCGATTAGAGAGGTAAGATGAGAACCAGGATAGAACTGTGTCTTGAAGACCTAGGGATTGCAGCGTTTGTATGAGAAGAGAGTGGTCAACTGTGTCAAATGCAGCCGAGAGATCAAGGAGAATTAGGAGAGAGTAATGGCGTTCAGTCTTAGCAGTGATCAGATCATTAACAACCTTGGTCAGCGCAGTCTCTGTGGAGTGTTGAGAACGAAAGCCTGACTGAAGAGGATCCAACAGGTTGTTTGCGGAAAGAAAGCGTGTGAGGCGAGTGTAGGCAAGTCTCTCTAGAAGCTTGGAGGGGCAAGGGAGCTGAGAGATGGGACGGTAATTTGAGAGAGAGTTTGGGTTGGAGTTTTGTTTTTTTAGAATAGGAGTAATCACTGCATGCTTGTATAGTGATGGAAAGATGCCAGTAGAGAGTGAGAGATTACAGATTTGAGTTAGAGGTGAAATGAGCACAGAAGACAGGGATCTACCAATTTGCGAGGGAAATTAGATCAAGAGGACAGGAGGTAGAGTAGGAAGATAAGAAGAGCGTAGAAATTTCCTCTTCATTTGTGGGGTCAAATTAAGAGAGGGTGTCAGAGGGTAGTGGGAAGGAAATGAGCTGATGGCTTGTTGAGGAAGAGGATACCATTTCTAGTCTGATCTTATCAATCTTGTCCTTGAAGTAGGTAGCAAGATCCTGAGCACTGATAGTAGATGGAGGGTTCGGGGTGGGAGGATTGAGAAGATGATTAAATGTATTGAAAAGGCGTTTGGGGTTAGAAGCCTGAGCATAGATAAGAGATTGAAAGTAAGTTTGTTTTGCAGTGTCCAGAGCATTTCGATAGGAGTGGTAGACAGAAGTATATGTGAAGAAGTCATTAGAGCTTCGAGATTTACGCCAGTGACGTTCTGCTTTACGGGACAGTTTTTGAAGATTTCGTGTTGCTTTGGTGTGCCACGGTTGACATCGAAGTCGACGTGTAGTATGAAGTGTCGCCGGAGCCACTTGATCAAGGGCCGTTGCTAAGGTTAGGTGAAAATGAGGTACTGCCATCTCAGGGGATGAGAATGTAGAGATAGGGGAGAGAAGGTGTTGGAGAGAGGTGGAAAATTGTTGAAGATTAATAGAATTCAGATTTCTACGAGTATGAGGAGGCTTGGTTGAGTTAGACAGTAGAGAGGTTAGAGCAGTGGGGGTGAGAGTGTAGCTGATAAGGTGATGATCCGAGAGGGGGAAGGGTGTATTAATAAAGTTAGAAACTGAGCATAGTCTAGAGAAAACAAGATCAAGGCAGTGGCCATCCTTATGAGTAGATGATTCAATCCACTGGGAGAGGTCAAGTGAGGATGTTAGAGAGAGTAGTTTGGAAGCAGCTTTGGAAGGTGGGTTATCAATGGGGATGTTGAAGTCACCCATGATGATGGTGGGGATGTCTGAAGATAAGAAGTGAGGGAGCCATGCAGAGAAATCCTCAATAAATTGTTGGTGTGCTCCAGGGGGACGATAGATCACCGCAACACGTAGGGAGAATGGATTAAAAATGCGAATAGCATGTACTTCAAAAGATGTGAACGTGAGTGATGGGACATTTGGTAGAACTGTGTATGTGCACTGTGGGGAGAGAAGTAGTCCAACCCCACCTCCTTGTCTGCCTTCAGGTCTGGAGGTGTGGGTGAGATGGAGGCCACCATGTGAAAGTGCTGCAGGTGAGGCAGTGTCTGATTGCATGAGCCATGTTTCTGTTATTGCCAGAAGGTTGAGGTTTTTTGAGAGGAAGAGATCATGAACGGAGGTAAGTTTGTTACAAACAGATCGTGCATTCCAAAGGGCACATTTAAAGGACTTGGGAAGAGAGGGTAGACAGGTGATGTGTTTGAGGTTTGCTATAGAACGGTAGTGTTCTGATGTATGTGTGTGTGAGGAGTGTGGGGGACCTGGATTAGGTGATATATCACCAGCTAATAGAAGCAGAGTGAGCGAAAGATAGGCAAGGGGATTGTAAGATGTGTGGCCTTTTATTTTCTGGCGACAGGTGGAGGCTGTACTTGTTAGAGATAATAAATAGGACAACAGTTCATGGGTGTTAAATAGAGGTGAGTGGAGTAATGCAGGTGCAATATGAACAAATTTGTGTGTTGGTGAAGGGGTGAAAGATGACACAGTCCTAAAGATCATGCCATGAAATGAGACTAAGAAAAGCAATTTGTGAAACATTGTGAAAAAAGGGGTAAAAGCAAAAAGCAAGGATATTTTAAGAATTACCTCTTAGCAGTATTCCATATAAATAGACAAGTAGTGCAGAAATAGGCTGTGGCAGATGTTGCTTATTGCTGGGAGTTAAATCAAGTCAAATGTAGTCCAATGTTTGTCCAACTGTGTTGTCTAACTGTGCATTTTCGTCCACTTTGTGAGAAAATCCCACTTAGTGCAGAAATCACACACGGCTAACCCCACATACGTCTCCCCATAGAATGAAACTAAGATGTAGTCAGTCTAATTTAGGAATACACTACAGATGTGCTATTTGGTCAGCTAATCAAAGGAAAAGAAAACATTTGTGGGAAAGGATAGAGGAGGCCAGATACCTATCATAAATTAGGCAGCAATAAAAGACTGTGCCAACCTAAGTTTAAACAGATAACAGTTTCCTATAACATACTTAAACACAGATTGCAGGGATGAAATTCACAGAATAATGATCAGAGTAGTGAATGTAGTGTGTGTTTGTGGTCAGCATGTGAATGCAGTGTGTGTGAGGGGGGCCAGCAAATGAATGCAGTGTGTGTGAGGGGCCAGCAAACTAATGCAGTGTGTGTGAGGGGGGGCAGCAAATTAATGTCGTTTGTGTGTGTGTGTATGGGGGCCAGTAAATGAATGTAGTGTGTGTGTGTGTGTGTGTGTGTGTGGGCCAGTAAATGAATGCAGTGTGTGTGTGGGGGCCAGTAAATTAATGCAGTGTGTGTGTGTGTGGAGGGGAGTGGGGGGCAGTAAATTAATGTAGTTTGTGAGAGGGGGCCAGTAAATGAATGTAGTGTGTGTGTGGGGGGGGGCATTAATATAATGTGGGAGGTAGGCTATTCATTTGTGGAGTGCAGGTGGGGTCTAATTATTGAGTGCTATTTTATTTGTGGGGTGATGGTGGGGCAATTTAATTTAATAGTGGGGCCTATGAATTTATAATGGGGTAATTGGACCTTTAATTTAATGCTGGTGTGGTTTGGGAGCTATTTATTGATTGTGGGCTGTTTGTGGAAAATGAGGTCTATTTATTAAATGTGATAATGTATTATTTAATGCCTGTGATTGTTGCGGGAAATGGTAATATATGTTAAATGTAAATGCAATTTAAATTATTGCTGGGGCTATTTTGAGGGAGGGAAATAGGTTTATATATTAAATGTGTTTGCTATCTAATGTCAGGGTTGGTTGGAGGGAAAGAGATCTATTTAGCAAATGCGAATATTATTATTTTAATGTTGTGGTTGGAGGGAGGCCTAATTATAAAACGTGGGTGCTATTGATTTAACACTGGGGGGTATATTTACTAAACTGCAGGTTTGAAAAAGTGGAGATGTTGCCTATAGCAACCAATTGGATTCTGTTGTTCATTTATTTAATGCATTTTACAAAATGACAGCTATAATCTGATTGGTTGCTATAGGCAACATCTTCACTTTTTCAAACCCGCAGTTTAGTAAATATACCCCTGGGACTGGTTGGAGTTTTCTAAATTTTATGTACCCAAATAGGGCCTCCAATTTTCCAGGATCTAGACAACCAGCAAATGAGCTAAAGTAACCAGCACCCACAAGTGGTGAATGTGACAAGAACAGGTAAGAGAGAGCAGGACAGTCTGCCAACTGTCCTGAATCTGGTGGGACAGTCCCAAATTTGGGTGACTGTTCCACTTAGGATAGTTGGGAGGTATGTAACAGTAGTGCACACAGTATTGCCCATACTTGCCAACTCTCCCTGAATGTCAGGGAGACTCCCTGAAATAGGGGTGATCTCCCTCACTCCCTGAAGAGTCTGGCATTCTCCCTGATGCTGAACCAATACAAGACGTGGTTGACTTTGCCATCTGTGGCATGATGACACTGTTCAGAAATTGTGTCCTATGCCCATGTATTGATGCCTATGAAGGTGGCCATTTTGATGGAGACCAAGATTTAATCAAAGACTGACAGGTAAGACAACATGACTTCAGTAATGGAGACAGAAATAAAAAAGACACTTCAGTCTCTAGAGATTCATTAGCTGCCTTACTTTAACGCATAGTTGTCTACTCTCCCGGAATGTTTGGGGGACTCCCGCATTCCCGGGAGACCTCCCGGGCTCCCGCGAGAACAGGGCAACCTCCCGGGTCCCTCCCCCGCAATAGATAAGTGGTGGTGGGGGAGGCTTAATGATGCAAATATTGTGTTATCTAACCTCACCCCCTGCTGTAATTAGCCAAAATTGTGCCAATCTGTCACTCACCGGACCGTGAGTGCCTCTTCCCGGACATTTAGGAACCGTGGCCGTCCTCCATCCTGAGGGTCTGCGCATGCGCAGCCCTTTCCTACCCTTCAGTGTATGTCCCTTTAACTTAATTGGCAGATCAGGCAACACTCCCTATATTAAGCTCCTGTGGTCAACACCACGTTGCCTGATCTTGGAGTCTCATTCCCCATGAGTCTCTGAAGGTGTTTCCTCGTTTGTTCAGCGCTGCTGATTCCTGTGGTTTCCAAACCACTTCTACCTCTGTGGTTTCCAAACCACTGCTACTACTGTGGTTCCCATACCACTTCTACCATCAATTGTATCATCGTGACTGTTAGCTGATTCTTATCCGCTGCCTCCGTGCACTACAGTCTTCTAAGCCACTTCAACTCTATCTCATATCATTGTGACTGTTTGCTGATTCCTATCCGCTGCCTCCGTGCACTTCAGCCACTCTCCACATCTACTCACCTGTTCATCATCAAGACTTTGAGCTGATTCCTATCCGCTGCCTCCGTGCACTTCAGCCACTCTCCACATTTACTCACCTCTTCATCATCAAGACTGTGAGCTGATTCCTATCCGCTGCCTCCGTGCACTACAGCCTCCAGCTTGCAACTCGTCTGTGTTTCAACATCGTGACTGTTAGCTGATTCCTATCCGCTGCCTCCGTGCACTACAGACTCCAGCTTGCAACTCGGCTGTGTTTCATCATCGTGACTGTTAGCTGATTCTTATCCGCTGTTCCTGTGCACTGCAGTCTTCATCTCATCTCTCCCGTGTTTCCTCGAGACTGCTGCTATTATTGCCATCTGCTACTCTCCGTGATCAACAGCTCCTGGTCTACTCTGCTCACCCGTGTTCCATCGCTATTTGCACCTGCTGGTTGCTACTGGTTACCTCCGGGGATCCGCAGTGTCCTGCTGCTGCTGCCAGCGCTAATCGTCCATCTACTGCTGATCCGCTCTCCACGCCTTCCTGTGTTCCGCTGGTCTCTACCCGCCTGTCAGCATTGGATTCGTGTCTCATCCGCTATCCTGCTGCTAGATCATCACCATTCTCCTGGGTCCTCTATGAGTCCAGTTCCGCGTTCTACCGATTCCTGTGGATTCGTGTCCCTGTTGGTTTACTTACCTGTGCGCTGCACCTACTAGACCTCTGCTTCATCTATCCAGGGACTTCTCATCCTGCCGGCCTCCTGCCGCTCAGGTATCGCTGCACTCCTGTCTGACTGCCTGCTTCTGAACCACGGTATGCATACTTCTCATTGACTGTGCTGGTGTATTGCATACCTTGCTGGACTGAGTTTGTTCTCCTCTGGAGTTTACTATCCGCTGAGACTATTACCATCATTGACTGTACTATCTTGTGCCGGATTACTTCAAGAGACTTTCCATATTTGCAGTGCTCTTCTGTCATTCCTATATATATATCTATATTGTGCATATTACTGTGGATCGTGTTAAGGTGCCGTGTTTACCCTGTGTTGCAGTCTCTCCCCGTGCACCTCCTCACATATATATTCAGTGGTACAACTTGCTAGTAGCAGACCACTGATCCCTGTTTCCAGTATCACCTGTTCCAGTATCCGCTCACATAGCAGTGGTACAACTTGCTATCGCAGACCACTGACTCCCCGGATACCTCCACTTGGATTCCATTCCTTCACCCAGACAGCGGTACAACTTGCTATCCGCAGACCGCTGACTCTCATCACTTCCTCGTTTCTGTTGGACATTCCTCCTCACTATAGCAGTGGTACAACTTGCTATCGCAGACCACTGACTACCTTCACGTGTCCTTGTCCATACAGTTCCTCGTGTACTATTACCTCCATATTACCAGTGTTGCTAGTCATAGACTTTCCTGAGCATCTCATCATCTGCTATTTACTGTTCCGTGATCACCCTGCTACCAGAGTACCCTATTACCACCTACATTGCTCTGGTAAGCCTACCACCTGGTGATCCCTGGGTAAAGATTCCTAGTGCCCGTGACACAATCGTTCTGGGCGGGACCAAAATGATGTGATTCGTCAAGCCCTGCCCCCGCACGCCCACCTCCCCTGGGATCTCCCTGAAGTCACCGAGGAAAAGTTGGCAAGTATGGTATTGCCTGTGTATTTGTCTAAAATGATAACCATGCTACATCATAGGGGGTTAACCTGTCTAAAGTGCCCAGGCCCCCCAAAGCTTGAATCCAGCTCTGGGCTTGGGCCCCCTCCTTCATCACTGTCCCATGCTGCTCCCCTTCCTCTTCTTCACCACTGTGCCATGCTGTTCCCCTTCCTCTTCTTCACCACTGTGCCATGCTGCCCTCCCTCTCCTTCATCACTGTGCCATGTTGCTCCCCCTCCCCTTCATCACACTGTTCCCTGCTGCTCCCCCTCTCCTTCATCACTGTGCCATGCTGCTCCCCGCTATCCTTCATCGCTGTGCCATGCTGCCCAGACCTCTCTTTCATCACTGTGCCATGCTGCTATCCCCTTCTTCATCACTCTGTGCCTTTCTGTTTTCCTCCCCTTGCCTCCGTTCCTTTACTTACCTTTGCGTTGGCTTCCTTCATCTATTCTCTTCTCTTCTCTCTTCTGTCTTCTTGCTGGGTCTTCTCTGTGCCGCTCCTCACTGAGCGGCTCCTCATGTCGGCCGTGATGTGATGACATCACGCCCGACATTCAGTGCGAACGGAGCAGAGAGGAGGGAAGAGGGATGCCGGCGCCGCGATCATGTGAGTATGGTTTTTTTGCTGTTTTTTTTTTTAAGTACCCTGTTGCCCCATCAATGAAGGGGGCAGAGCCACCCCCCCTCCCAACCCCCCCCCCCCGCCCCACAAAAAAATACAAAATAAAACCAGTCGGCAGTGACAGCTCGGGCCGGGCCCCCTGGCATGTTCGGGCCCTGGTAATTAGTACCCGTACCCCTTCTCTCGGTGGCCCTGCTGACACCCGTGACTCATCTGGTGTCTCCTGTCTCCTATATATCCTGGGGATCCTGACACCCGTGGTATATCCTGCTTCTCCAGCCTCTGAACTAGACCTTGTTAACTCAGCACTGACTCTGACCATTGAACACTAACCATTTTCTGCATCTGTGGCTTCCTGAGTTATCCATGCTATAGTGCCATAACCTACTGATTTGTACTTGTTTATTGCATCCTAACCTGCATAATCTGTGTTATAAATAAACCACTTTATTCCACTTACACTCTCTCAGTGGTTATCATATTTGGAATCCTGACAGCGCATAAGTTATGAGTCATAATTCTAACTCATAAAAAAGAGCTACAACCCTTACAGGCACAACTTCAGGGCTCATAGACAGGTCAGATATAAAAAGCTTATGTTTCTAATATAAGATTGCATATAAGGGGTAATAATTGCACTGCAGCTTAAATAGAGTCCATCAACCCTCAAAAACAACACATAAACATAAACCAAAAAAAGAGCTGTGAAATAAATTACCCCCTAAGTAAGATGTAGAATATCACAAGAACAGATAATATAATATAATAAAATATATATAAACAATATATTTTATTCCCATAAAAATAGAAAATAAAACTAAAAAACATCTATAGAACCACACAAATTCTATACAAAAACAATATTTAAATTAATCCCACATTAAATATATATGTATACATAAAACATAGAATTTCTGTAAGAACACCACAAAATAAAATTACTTCATATTGGGAATCCTGACAGCGCATAAGATATGAGTCATAATTTTAATTCATAACAAAAGGTCCCGCATTAGAGAGGCTTTCGAGGTCACAGCCTAATCTGGGTTATAAAAACCAGCACATAAAATAACATTTAAAAAAAATTGCCACAAAACTCCAAGGACCTGGTTCAATGCAGAAGCCTGGAGCTGCAGTCCCATCAGGCCCAAAATTAATATGGCCGTGTCGGCAGTATTGTTTTACCTCCACTCCACCATATTCCCCTACTTCTGCCTCTACTCCTTTTTTAAAGCATAGAGCAGTTGAAATGTGGGACCATAAAGGGCTGAATAGTAGTTACACAGGAGACTCTACTTAAACAATCGGCTAGTTTGTCTCAAAAGTGAACGGTGTATACCATGGGATTGGCTCCGGTCTACATGAAATTAGTGTACAAAGGTGTAGTTTGGTGGCCTGTGTAATTCAGAGCCCTCTTCTGGTGACCATCATTTTGGGTTAATTACTGGTTTAAGGATGCTTATCAGGGCTGCAGCACATTCACCTCCACTAGTTCTGAGGGCTGCTGCCTGACTCTGTGTCCAAGTATATGTCCATTTTTCTTGACTCCTGTTTTTAACTAGACTGAGCTGTCAAAGTGAAAATAGGTTAGCCTCCAAAGCCCCAGAGCATGTGACCACACATGGCAGGGACAACACGTAAGCGTGGCTGGAGGGTACCATGCTTACCAGGGCCCTCCTACTTATCGGTGGGGGTGATGTCCCTAAGTTCTGAGTCCTTGCTCTATTATCAGCAGAGGAGGTATCTGAACAACTGCAGGGGTACTGTGAAGACACTTTCTAGTATGTGCCACAGCGTGACAAAGGGGCTTCACTGCACCAACTCCAGACAGGGTGGTGCCGGAGCTCCCAGCGCTGTCCCTAACACATGGGCTGATCCCACCACTCCTACCACATGCCAGATCACATTAGGACATTTCTTTGGTTTGCTCAGTAGATTATGCAGATTTTTACAATCTAAAGAAAAGTTGTTGCACAGCCATTTCATGCATTGCACAAGGACCCTGACTTCTATTTGTAGGACAGTATGATTTGTAAGCTTTTCCGGGCTAATATATGATCTGTATATTTATGATATATTTGTATTTTAGTGAAAGGCATAAGCAAAAATAACCCTGTAGAAATTCTGCAATTGCCCCTGCTCCAAAATGAACCTTTCTTCACTGCCACCTGGACCAGTCCTGAAATGGTGCGCTGATTTATTGACGGCGAATATTTACAATAGTATATAAAATAATGTTTTGATCATGTCCATAGGTCATCTTGAAGTGGTATTGTCCTCTATCTTGCAGACCCAGCAGTTGTGTCTCCCCATGGATGTTTTTAGGAGATGATTAGAACTATGGGTTAAGGAAACTTTAATAAGTAAGAAAGCTAAATGAATGAAGCTGGCAGAGATCCCTGCGATGCTCACATTAATAAGAAATAACATAATTAAGGGGAATGTCAGAAGGCTGATGATAAAGACAGTGCAGAAGACAGGACTATTTATTTTTTATCAGGAAGATTTTAACTCAATGGAAAGAAGTGGCTGAGGACTAAGCTTGGTACACATTATACAAAATTTTCTACTAATGCAATATCCTTAATGATTTCACCAATGATTTTTTTTTAAAAAAAGTCCCAATCAGCATTCTGATTCAAATTTACACACTAAACACATTTTTATATGATTTGCCTTCAAATCTGTGCACTTTATCTATCATAACCATTGGCTGAAAAGATCGTGATTCTGCACACTACATAGAGATCTATGGACACTGCTGGCCGTGATTGTGTACACACTGCAGAATTTGAATGACATCATTCCATTGTTGAACGAGATTTTTAGTCTGGTTTAAAAATCAAATGAAACGATATAATGTGCTTTGGAACGATAATCTTTCATCATTGCAGAGTGCACACTAATGCGATATCAGGCTGAACAGTTGTTTAATCTATGATTAGCCCGATTATCGGCTGAAAACACTGTAGTGTGTACCCAGCCTAATTCTGGTTATTGATAAAGCCAATTGAAATGAATCATAGTAAGGTTCTCAAATTACCGGAGCCTAGACTAGTGTATCGTTAGTGTGACTTAACATTTGCTCAATTGATAAAAGCCACCTCAATGCTTTAGTTTTGATGCCAGCTACTGTAAAACAACTATGGTTTTTTTCTCTACTAATTCTGTTCATCAGGACTGTAATATGAGAATGGGGAAGAAGTCAAGTTTTAATTCATTAGGGAAGAGAACCAAATGCCTTAGACCTGTGCTTCTCTTCCTCTATGGGCATCATTGTGGCACAGTGGTTAGCATTGCATAGCCTTGGGGTTATGGATTTGATTCTAACCAGGACTCTATCTGTGTTGTATTTGCACACTTGCCAACTTTTCCTCGTTGGCTTCAGGGAGATCCCGGGGGAGGTGGGCGTGGGGGGGTGTGGCTTGACGAATCACATCATTTTGGCCCCAGGCAGGGATAAGATGGCGCGATATCTGCGTCATTAAGCCCTGCCCCCGCCACTTATCTATTGCGGGGACAAGAACCGGGAGGTTGCCCTGCTTTCCTGGGAGGTCTCCCAGAAATACGGGAGTCTCTCGGACATTCCGGGAGAGTAGGCAACTATGCGTTAAAGAAAAGCAGCTAATGAATCTCTAGAGACTGAAGTGTCTTTTACATTTCTGTCTCCATTACTGTTATTTTACCTGTCAGTCTTTGATTAAATCTTGGTCTCCATGAAAATGGCCACCTCCATAGGCATCAATACAATGACATAGGGCACAATTTCTGAACTATGTCATCATGCCACAGATGGCGAAGCCAACCACGTCTTGTACTGACTCAGCATCAGGGAGAATGCCAGACTCTTCAGGGAGTGAGGGAGATCACAACAGAAAGAACACAAAGTATACATATATTGGCATTTATATTGCCACACAGCTGGTACCACATACAATATGGGATATACCGAGCGCGGGCTTGTTGCCAAGCAGCTGGTACCATATATAATGTGGGACATACCGAGCGCGGGCTTATTTTTCTCCAGTGAGGGAGATCACCCCTATTTCAGAGAGTCTCCCTGACATTCAGGGAGAGTTGGCAAGTATGGATATTTATATATTTTACCTGTGTTAGTGTGGGTTCCCTTTGGGATGCACTATTTTGCTCCCACACTCCATAAACACACTGGTAGGTTAATTGGCTTCTTACAAAAAAATGGACCCTAGTGTAGGTGTGCGTGAGTGTATGTGGTAAAGAATTTAGAATGTAAGCTCCATTGGGGCAGGGACTGATGTGAATGATTACATATTCTCTGTACAGCTTTGTGTAATATGATTCGCACTATGTAAATATTATTATTGTTATTATTATTATCATTTATTTGTTGAGCCCCACAAGGTTTCCGCAGCACCTTACATAGTACAAACAGTAGACCATACAGGGTGAAACATTACAGAACAATAAACACAAAGTACCAATGCTACAGAAACTCCGGGCAGACATATGGAGTAAATACGGAGCACAAGAGTCGGTATGGAGACAGGAGGGGAGAGGGGCCCTGCTCATGCGAGCTTACATCCTAAGGGAAGGTGGACAAAAAAGGCACGAAAGGGAGGCAGTGATGCGAGGGAGAAAAAGGGACAGGGGAGAGGCGGGAGAACTGCAGAGTAGATGAGGGGTTAAGTGGATGGTTGGAAGGCTTTCAGGAACAGGTGAATTTTGAGTGCCCGTTTGAAGGAGCATAGATTGGGTGCGAGACGGATGGAGCAAGGAAGGTCATTCCAGTGCAGGGGGGCAGCTCGGGAGAAGTCTTGGATTCTGGAGTGGGAAGAGGTAATTAGAGTGGAGGAGAGGCGACGGTCGTTTGCCGAGCGCAGGGAGCGGGCAGGAGTGTGGATGGTGAGGAGGTTAGAGATGTAGGGGGCAGTAGACTGGGATAGTGTTTTGTAAGTGGTAGTAAGGAGTTTAAAGAGGATTCTGTAGGGGAAAGGGAACCAGTGTAAGGCATGGTAGAGAGGGGAGGCAGAGGAGGAGCGGCGTGAGAGATAGATGAGTCTAGCAGCCGCATTAAGTACAGATCGGAGGGGGGCAAGATGGGAGAGGGGGAGGCCAGTGAGGAGAAGGTTGCAGTAGTCAAGGCGGGAGATGATGAGTGCGTGGATGATAGTTTTGGTGGCGTTTTGTGAGAGGAAGGGTCGGATGCGGGCAATGTTGCGTAGTTGGAAGCAACAGGCTTGTGCAGGGGATTGGATGTGGGTGGTAAAAGAGAGGAGTCAAGGGTGACACCTAGGCAAAGGAGATGGTAGTGTTATTAACAACGATAGAGAGATTGTGGTGGGAGGGGAGTCTGGAGGGAGGAAAGACAGTGAGTTCAGTCTTAGAGATGTTAATTTTGAGAAAGCGTGAGGACATCCAGGAGGAGATGGCAGAGAGGCAGTCAGATATACAAGAGAGGAGGGTGGGAGAGAGGTCAGGAGAAGAGATGTAGAGTTGAATGTCGTCAGCATAAAGGTGATACTGAAGACCAAAGGTGGAGACGAGCGCACCAAGGGAGGAAGTGTAGAGCGAGAAGAGAAGGGGGCCGAGAACAGAGCCCTGGGGGACTCCTACATGGAGGGGGGATGGGGCAGAGGAAGAGCCAGAGGTGGAGACAGAGAAGGTGCGGTTGGCGAGGTAAGAGCAGAACCAGGCGTGGACGGAACCAGAGAGGCCGAGAGAGAGAAGAGTTTGCAGAAGGAGGGGGTGGTCCAAGGTGTCAAAGGCCGCGGAGAGGTCTAGGAGGATAAGTAAGGAGAAGTGCCCCCTGGATTTGGCTGATAGGAGGTCATTGGTGACCTTGGCCAGGGCAGTTTCAGTGGAGTGGAGGGGCGGTACCCAGATTGGAGAGGGTCAAGGAGGGAATTGTCCGATAATAAACATATATATAAATAAACTATAATAATTACCACCTCTTTATTAGAGCCTATCCTACTTCCACCTATATTATTCACACTGGTACCCTCTCACAACTGTCCCAATTTCCACTGAGTCATACTCACTCAGTCCTGCCCTTTTCCCATTAGATGTTAAGCTCTCACAAGCAAGGCCCTCTTAACCCATTGCTTTCACACCTGCATTTAGTTTGTCTACCTTGTATGTACACCTTACAAATCAACAACAATAATGCAAGTTACACTAGTAAAAGAGGACGCATCTCTTTTTATTATGAGTGATGAGAGAGTCTTTCAAAGTACAATTAATATATTGGTTGATTGCATTTTCTGCACTGGTAAACTAAATTTACAGATTATGCTAAATTTTCTCTCACGTCTTTCTCATTCAGTTAATTCTCTTTAATTTTATTATAGTAATATAACATTGTACAACTTGTGATGACAGATACAAATTTCATAATATGACACCTTATGAGATTGAAACCAGTTTTAATTGCAGACAATCTTCAGTGAAATCTGATCGGTGCTTAATATAATTGTGGTGCCCCAAAATCTGAGTACCCTGGGGTGTATCTATATGTTTTTAATTTGTTAATTTAATTTGTTAATTGTTAAAAGTGTTTATAAAGATTTAAAAAAATATATATATATTTTCTCGAGGGAGAAGTGACAGTTGGGAGTAGTTGGTGGTTGCCGGGAGTAACAGGAAGGAGGAGTGTGTGGCATAGCAACAAGTCCACTAACTTTGGTAATAACTGTGAACTCCCAGAAGGCAGTGGGGAGAGGAAAGTTCTAGACTTCTGAGGGAGAGAGATCCCTGTGTCTGCATAGACTGAGAGAAAAATAGGGACAGAATGAAAATCGGACAAAGTGATCTATAAGCAGATTGAAAGTGAAGTAAGTGTAAAAATAGAAGAAGATAAGAAGTGAGCCAAAGAGAGGTGTGAGTAAAAAGGAAAGTACTGAAAACAAATAAGCAGTATAGAGATCTGTGACATCACACTAAACAGACTGAGCTATGTACTGAGAACAGTGTGAGAGGAGAGAAAATAGAGAGGTCTGTGAATACACACAAAAGAGACTGTGCAATACAAAAGATCATCAGTATATTTGGCGTGAAAAAGTAATTTATGGGCCCCAACCACGTGCAGCACTTCTACTAAATTCCTGTGCACAGTTCAACCCAGGACTGAGTGTAAAATATGGTAACGTTACCAGGGATAATATTGGTGCACCAAATGTTTTAGTTAAATGTTAATGTTAAGTGACTTACCTGAAATTGATTTATTGTTATTGAAGATTTTATCGCAATTGTGCTCTATGTTGATCAAATGAATATTTTGTTATTACCATTGAGTTGAAGGGGTCAGTGGCGCGGTGGCTTACCAAAATTATCTTTACCGCATTATTAATAAACCCAAGTTATTTGACCAATCCTTGTCCCTTTCATTGAAGTATTTATCTCCTGACCACCGGATATCATAAGAGAAAAGAACCTAAATCGTGTCTGGAGGACAAGGTAAGGGAAGGAAGTCCCATCAAGTCTCGACCACCACATAACCAGTCATGGACATCAGAAAATCAGATCGTATACATGTGATTAAGACCATAGACAGAAAAGAACCTAAGAACATAAGGAGTGCTGGGAGTAAATGTATTAAGCTGAGAATTTTCTGGCAGGTTTGAAAAGTGGAGATGTTGCCTATAGCAACCAATCAGATTCTAGCTATCATATTGTAGAATGTACTAAATAAACGATAGCTAGAATCTGATTGGTTTTTCAAACCCACCGGAAAGCTCTCATCTTGATACATTTACCCCCTGGTCCCATGTAACCATGTTTACTTTGATCACCTAGAAATTGACATCAGATAGAAAGACAGTAAGTGAATCAACTAGAAAGATTTCAGACAGACCGAGAGATAAATCAATAAGATAAGATCTATAGACAGAGAGAGAATCAACTAAATTCAAAATATCCATACCTAGAAATCAATTCAAACAGAGAGAGAGGAAAGGAAGTATTCAGAAGGGAAACACATATATGTGGTTGAAAAGGGGTGTTAATTTCAGCAAAGTGGATTAGGGGTCAAGTAATTGCAGTAGAAGTGAATCAGACAGCTATTATTCCATACCACTAAAAGAAAAAAGCATAACTGTTACAAATAGAGATCACAATACAACCTTTAAGAAGCAATTGTGTTGAATGGTATGAGATATATGAGCTGCCAGTTAAGAGTGTTTATATAAGTATAAGTTAGTATAAGATGGATAGGAACCTTTAGCTACTACTCACATTCAGCCAAAAAATTAAAGGGTAATTAGAAGCAGATTATAAGAACTATTACACTTTTGCCACAAAGACTTAGATTACCCGGCACCAAACTATACACAGCCTTTGAGTCAAAGCTGAGTGTTGGGTGTTGAACAAGAATAACCTGTTCATATTACACTATTAAAGCAGAACATTATACTGAGTAAAACACACTATCAGAGGTGAAAAAGCATCTACATATGAATCAAATCAATACTCCTATATGTATCCAGTTTCTCTCTAATGCAATAATTACATTTGACATATAATACTTACTGTAATACTCTTCATTATTAAGAAAGAATTTACATATGAATTAAACAAATACATACTTGATGTCTCTTGAATTATTTAAGGAACCATATTACATATTCCCATAAAATATTTAGAACGTAATACAACAGAAATACACAAACTTATTTCTGGTGATCAACAAGAATAAAGATGCAGAAAACACCCACCTCAATTTTAATACACACCTTTTTTCTATCACATGATAAAAGGCTTAATGGCTAAATCCTAAATTCCTTTACCCTCTTACTCGTATCTAACTATAACCTTAAATAATTGACACAAGACCTGAGTGTGGAAAATTTAAATAGTTTATTTAAATATAGTGGAGAAGAGAGCAGTCAGTCCGATGTCTGCCAGGCAAAACCCAACTGTCCCAGAATTAACCATGGGACCTCATCACCTGGGGGACAACCAATCACACCCCTGGCGCACATATCTACCTTAGCGGGACACCAGGTCCTGGGCTCAACAGAACCCGCCAATACTCTAGGCTAAATGGAACGCAACCACAGGCCGACCCACAGGGGCGGTACCTGTACTGATACCATAGCCAATTCACTCGAAGAGAGGTGGGTTCAGTGTGCCCGCTACTGTAATGTGTGCCCCAACCACTGGTCGTCAACTGCACTGCATTTTCCGGCAACTCTCCTTTCAGGATCTCTACCAGTAGTGCAATCATGTTATAACTGAACACCAACACGATATGCATCCAACCTTGTATCCGGACTACCAAGTGCTGCCAACCCGGGAGCGTGGGTGGGCAATGTGCAGACTGCAGAGACTGATTAATTCTCCGCCCTGTATACCCCTTCCTTATGACAACAGATGGGCGTACTCCATAGTTAACTATTAACCCCAGAGAATAAATCCAGTTTAAAGATACATCCTCAGCTTTTAAAATGCCTTCAAGCTTACTTGAGCCCTCATTTCTAATTCCATTCTTTATTTTTTTAAATGTTTTTCTTTTGCAACTAACAATATACTCAAACTGTGATTTCAATATATATAATGATGTATAATCTGCCAGTTGAATAAGCATCTTTTACAACAAGTGCCTTCAAAGCTAGTTTTCTCCACCCTCTCTGGTGTGACTCATGTGACTGGAAACCAGGATGGAGTCTCTCAGCATATTGTCAGCTTCTGATGGTTAAATTGACACTACTGTTTTTTTTACAGTACATAGATTATAATCAAGGTGGACTTATAAACTTGGCATCATAAAGACACCGGGCTTGATTCATTACCAAATGCATAACAAACGTGTGCATCGGGTATACGTACGTGATGAAGAGTATGTCTGTATTCAACAACGAGCAGATGTAAAGATACGTCTGGTGTTGAAAACGGATCTAGGTCTGCTCTGCTCTAATAGGCTGAACACTGCAGGATATGTCCAACACAATTGTGCCATATCAAGTCACAAAAATAAAAACTATTCAATGTACACCACCTTTTAATAATATAGTAATTAATGACACAACATTACAAATATCTTTTTTGTTCTTCCATGAAATACATGAATGTCTACTGTACATAAAATATTTTTTTACAGTTGCTCCTGATTGCAAACACATGTTCTAACATGCCTACTCAGCCATCGTCACTAATAATGTAGCTAGTGCAAGTGATACGACAGAAAAACACATACTTTTGAGATGCCGAAAGCTTAAATTGGACGTTGCAATGTGCAGTCGAGCTTGGCACTCCCTTGCTGTACATTGACTACGTGCATACGTCCACTACTCTCCACCTTCTGCCCCTGTAGGCTGCAGTAAGGATCCATTGTGCTCAAAGTTGAATTGAAAGTTTCTGCGTTCTATGGCGTATGGTCCAGTTCTGGGCATGTGCAGAGTAATTGTGCGCATTATACGCAACGTGTGGCCAGTTCCGATCCTTAATGATTCACATTTGGTTTGCCAATCTGTGCTGTATGTGTAAGTTTGCATTCAGCAATATGGTGTGGTTGAGGTAGTAATGGAAACACTTAAGACCAATTACACTGGTGAAAAATGCTACATTTCATGTCCAAATGAAGCTTTGAAAAATTGTGTTATCTATAGTTCATTATAACCAACAATGTTCAGGCGCTAAAAAAATGTATAAATGATGTAAACCTGAAGTAACTGCAGCTGGAAGTGGGAATTGGCAAGCCCACATTGGTATTAAAAACAATAGAATAGAAAACCAGCGCAAATATACAACCAACGAATAGTTAGAAAATAATGTATAAGAATCAGAGTAAAAATGTGGAATCGATACCACACTATTGAAGAAAAAACAAACCGGCATATAGAAATAAAAATAATAATTTAATACATTTATATAAAACTATACAAAACAAAATTTCAGAGACATGACTACCATAAATGACAGTCAAATGCACACTCAATATGAGAGGACTAAGTGGCAGATTGTGAATGTTAGTAGCCTACTTAATGCAAATGATATGCAGCTGAAACGGAAATTCCCAAAAAATCCCAAAGTCCAATAGGTACAGTGGATAAATAAATATGAACAAGCCAGATCCAGACCTGAAAGCGCCAATCCAAATAGAATAATAAGGGAGATGTTTCCCGAGTGTAATAGGAACTGTAAGATAAATTGTAAAAATACCTGTGACAATGCACAAAAGTTAGTGCTCTTGATATCCGGACACTCCGCCAAGGGACTCTGCAATAGATTGAATAAGTGATGAACTCACAGATGCTCCGCTGAATCACGAGCAGTCAGCCCCGATGATGAAGCGGTCACGTGTCCTGTGGATGCGCACCCGTATTCGGTCCAGGCGGAAACGATTGGGATAGTTTATTGTTAGAAATGTATTTCCCTGGACTTCCATTGCTTGTATTGGAAATATTTGTGGATATACATGTCTCTGGACAACTGTAACCCTTCCCCAAAAGTGTGTGCCTGGGCTTTATCCATGCTGTGCAATATTCCAATTCTAGCTGATGCAACTGGGCAGCTTGCTGATGTAAATGGGCAAATGTTGTTTAGTTCAACTTTTGGATGCATACCTAGAATAATGGGAGCTGCAGTTTATTGCCTACTGGATGTCCACTCCCATGCTCCCTCCACCAGGACTACTTCACCTTGCCGACATCCACCTATTGCCAAATCTAGATATAATATTTAAAGATTATAAGGCTACCCTTATTAAAGGAAAGTCCTTAATTAGACTAATATCGATGGGCTCTTTGTCATTGTCCGTTAGAGCCCCAAACCATTGTGTTTAATATGGTGTCACTTTCATAAATTATAATATATATAATGTAGCATCTGGGTGTTTTTGTCCATATTCAGAAGTGAAATAGTGCACTGCTGGAAGAGCGCACCCGGTCCACTGAAGGAGTGTGGTCAATCCACTTATGGCCTGACTAGCTGTTCATTAGTCTACCCTCCCACTTACCCCTTCCCTTTTACCAGTGTAGGGTAGGAGGCTAAAAGCAGTGTGGTCTCTGGGGATTCTTCTGGTATCATAGTCCGACAATGCAAACTGAGCTTGGTAACTAGATTAATCATAACTAAAGTATATGACTTCCTTACAGCCTGATATGTTCTTCATACCAAGCAAGGGCTGGCCCTATTATAAGAGGAACTGGCTACATGATTGAAGATGAATATTGAGTAGGGAAGACATCTCTGTTTTTTCACCCATGTGAAAGTTTACCAGGGCAACCCCCACTGTTTTTTTACTGCCACTTGTAGTACAACTAAAAATTTGCTGGGTTCAAGTTTTGCAATTTAAAACATTAAAATCAATTTCAGCTCAAATGCGTTCAATCCGGTTCACATATATGCTCACAAATAAGCTATGAACCAGCTCAAACATGGCTACATTTCGGCGGTAGTCATAATACTGACTGTGATGACAGCGACAACGACATTGTCGCTTTAAATACAGAAAACTGGTAGTCGCTATGCTAAGTGACGTAAATACAAACTGCTGGCATTGGCAGCCTTCGGTATATAGAGGAAACATGTCGCTGATGTACACTGTCATTATTATGGCAAAAATATACACAGTTTGGGCGCTAGATGAGACCTGAAAGTGTATACCAGCTGCACCACCAATAGGTTCCCAACCTATAAGAAATACAGAATAAGCAAACTTGTTTGCTTATTATTATGGCAAGTCTGCATTTTCATTTTAATAGGCATTCTTCAAATCAGAATTTTTCTGTCGGTATAGTCATTGTCATCACAGTCGTCAATTGGTACCCAACCCCTGAATTTAGCCCAATCTTTTAAATTGATCTAAAATTCAAGAAATTCTCAATTATCTATGCTAAGAACCTGGTCACAACAACTATGTAAAAGTAAGACGATAGCATGCTACTATAAATGCTGGATGTTTATAGATCATATTTTCCTACTTACTACACAAAGCTGCAGCACAACAGGCTGAACAAATACTGTCAAGCTAAATGCCATTGTGCACTAAAAGTTATAGGAACCTATTCCCACTTCATGTAAACAAACTACATTAGGAGGTATATTTACTAAACTGCGGGTTTTAAAAAGTGGAGATGTTGCCTACAGCAACCAATCAGATTCAAGCTATCATTTTGTAGACTGTACTATAAAAATGGTAACTAGAATCTGACTGGTTGCTATAATCAACATAGCCGCACTTTGGGAATTACAAATTTATTTTGGACTTTTCCAAGCCGGACTATTGGATACAAATTTATTTGGGACTTGGCTGACAGTCATTTTCGGATTAAAAGCTGCTGACAACAGATGAAGACATCAGTGGCGAGTATAAGTGGTGAGTTTATTATTTTTAATAAAAATATATGGTATAAATGAGGGTGTTTACTGTCTTTATTGTGGGTTTATTATTTGTATTAAATGTTGTGGTTTTAATGAGGGTGTGGTTTATTTAACATTTTCTTTAGTGGAACTACAGGTCCCAGTCAGCGGTGGGTATCAGGGCATATTGGCACTTGTGGTTCTCCAAGTGCCAACATGCCCTGGCTGCAATTGGTACTCTGGTGCTTGCAGCTATACAAGTATCAGCATACCCACACTGTTTATGGCACCCTGGCTGGCTGGGACTTGTAGTTAAACAAAACAAAGTAGTGTCTGTTTATTTTTTTACACTTATATCACCGTATATTACCCTACATCCATCGCCTAGGGGTGTAGGAAGAGCCCGCGATTTGCCGCGATTTTAACACGCTGACATAATCGAACCTTGATACATTTACCCCTAAGGTTAGATAGATTCTGGCTTCCGCCAGAAGCCTCCCTGTAGTTAACACAAAACGAGAGATCTGTTTACACAGCACTCTGCTTCTAATGCCTGAAGTCTCAGGTGAATTCACTGCTGCACATTTCCCAAATACAAACTCTTACAGCAGCTCCCAGGCGTACAAACCTCACCTCCTCACTCTCCCTCCCTTACCCACTATCATTTCAAACAGCCCTGCAGCTAAGCTAATCAGTTTTGATGGCTGGGAAAACACTGCTGGAGTATGGAGTAAAGAAAAGACCGGTTGGGAATGTCAATGAGGGAATCTCTTTATTTTTCTGGCTCACCTGCCAAATGCATATCTCAAAGCTCTGCAGGTTGTGACGGCATTTCTAATGTCAGCAGCATATAGCGGCAAATAAACACAGTGCATCTTTTATTAATGCTGAATCAATTTAGACGTTCAAGATAAGATAAAAGAAGATTACTGACTGTGTTACATAAAAATGCATATTGGATTAAAAATAACAGCCAATCCTTTTTTAGTACTGCTACACAACTGAGCTCTATATGTTGTAGTTCTTTTTTTTTAGCATATCCCCATGTTTGCACCTGCAGTCTATGTTTTGTACCCTATTACCCTTGTGTTAGGTCCTTTATAGATTTTATTTTATCACAGGCTATAAATCTGACAATCAAAACTTTCTGTCTTACACACAAGTTGAAAATAATCAGTGGAGCCTCTGTATACCTTCTACCCTCTTATAATCCCACCCTTATTTATGACCAGGAATACTGTCTGCACAGAAGTGTGTTAAAATGTATTAAATGCTTTGTCAGGCTCTTTATAATGCGACCATTCACTAGAATGCCAGTTTTGTGTTTTAAGCTGGTTGTATAAACAGCACTGTGCTCTACCCTTTAGTATTGTGAGTTTTAGTGTATGGTGCTTGTTTCATCCTACAGTATACTGCTTATAATGTTAAAAGGAAACTCCTTTCACCATTTTCTTTAAAATATTGACCAATTGCTTTCTCGTAGAAATATTGCATGTATTAAAGTTGTATTTCCACATCTCATCTCTTCCTCTGAGTACTGGGACTTGTAGTTCCCAAAAACAAAATGGCGTCTGTTAATTTTGTTTAACTTTTTTTATCGACGTTTATTACCCTACACCCACCGCCCAGGAATGTAGGAAAAAGCCCTATTGCAATCAGCACTGGGCTGGTTGTTACTAGAGGGGGGCGCTCATTTTCTTCGGCGGACCCCACTCCCTAGGGAATCCAGCCCAGCAATGAACAGCCTGGGGTTGGTTGTCATTATGGCAGGGGGACCCTTGCCGCGTAAAATCAAGGGGACCCCACACAAAATTTTCCCTCGATTTTCATGTAACCAGCAGTAGGCTGGCAGAACTAGGGTTAATAGTGAATAGAGGAGGGGACCCCACGCTTGTTTTGTTTAACTTTTATTTATTTTTATGAGTTTGGACTTCCGGCTCTATAGGCAGAGACTCCCACATGAGTAGGGCGGATCAGGCATTCCTTGACTAGTGTGGATTAGGAGCATGAAATCGTAAAACAGGATTTATTTTGTGAAACAAGATTCCTCTCCCAGGACACCACCAAATCTCTCATCCAGTTCCTGATCATCTCTCGGTTGGACTACTGTAACCTTCTCCTTACTGGCCTACCCTACTGTCATCTCACTCCTCTTTGATCTATACTCAATGTTGCTACTAGAATTATCGTCCTTTCTCGCCACTCCACATCTTTCTCCCCCCCTATCTTGCCCTCCACTGGCTCCCCTTCCCCTAAAGAATCCTTTTCAAGCTCCTCACTCTCATATACAAGGCCCTTGCCAACTCCACTGCTCCCTACATCTCCAACCTCGGGGTAAATGTATTAACTGCCAAATTTTTTTAACCCGACGCTATTGTTACGGACTTACCTTGTTCTCCACCACGCCGTCCATCGGAAGTTGCAACCCGGGGGCGCGGATTTTGAATTCCCGTCTGCATTTAACATTCACTATGAAACTCAGAGCAACCTTACCTTACCTGTTCCTGGCTCCTGTTCCTTGTGGATTCCTGTGTCTTCAGCTTCCTGTCAGCCTCCTGTGAATTAATTCTGCCTGTTGACTATTCTGCCTCTGCAGCCCGTGTACCGACCCGGCTTCCTGACCTCTCTTGATTCTGGTGACCCTGTGTACTGAACCGGCCTGTCTGACTCTGAGCCTGCCTGATTTGTCTACGCTGCCTCCCTGTGTACCGACGCAAACCGGCATGTCTGACTATGCTTTCTCCTGGCCGCTACTCCCGCTATACTACATCTTGAGGCAAACTTGAGGACCACGACTTGCGACTCCTGTCAGCTAAGCCCATCCCACCTTACGGCGGTTCTTGGTGAACACCGGGAAGATCGTTAGACTCCGCACCTCAGGTAAACCAGTGCCAATCAAGATTAGTATTATTATCCAGTAAATCCGTTACAGCTATTCGGGAAGTTTGCAGTGAAAATTTAATGCAATGACTTTAAAGCTATGAATGATGCCTCTCCTCCCCTCTGATTACCTCTACTCACTCTGAGGTGTCCAAACATATATCTTAATGATAGTTAATTTACTTTGGAAAGCTCTGTAATTTTGGGAATCAATCTGACTTAATTGAAAGTGTAAATTCCTAAGGTGGGGGTGAAGAGCCTGTAAGAAGGGTTTAAAAATCTTCTGCCTTGGACATCAAATTGTCCATTTCTTTGAGGAGGGTCTACCACGACTGAAATGTGTCATTCTTCTCAATGTGTATTCCTCACACACCAATTCCTTAACTTGTAAGTAGGGATTCTGGTTTTATTTCCTATTTTATTTTCTGACACTCATTTGTGCAACCTATTGTATGTCTATTTATTACCATTTTGTAAATAAGCCTTGGAAACATTTTTCAGATTAAATATATTTTATCTAGCGTACTCTAATTGATTCTTTGTGAACTTACGAAGCCCAAGCAGGTTCATGCTACATATGTATGTGAATGAAGTGTGAATCATTAATAAGTGGTTCTGGTGAAAGAAAGGACACCATAATAAATCCTTCGTGGTGGCAGAAAATGTGTATTCATTGTTAATTAACTAAGGTAACACCAGTCACGGCCAGCTGTTCAGATTACTGTATCTAGGACAGGCTGGGCATTTGTTTTCATTTTGCTAGATACGCATATTTTAAAGGAATAAAAATGAAGGTGGCACAGTGACCAATGCCTCCCCCAAGGTAGTCTTCTACGTGTGCGTTCGCATGGTAGGGAATCACATAGAGGAGCAAATACCCCCCTGCCCACCCCACTGTATTACATGGGATATACCACTTTTGCAGAAAAACACATTTCAAGGCACATTTTAACTAATGTAATGACTACTGAAACACAGAAAAATGACACACGTAAAAAATGCATTCCTGATGTCCCCTTACCTGTATGACAAAGACCTAATAAAGCTTAACAGTACTATATTTTAAGAGAAAAACTGAAAAGTTGAAATAAATAACACTGAACAATGTGGCAAGTTTACCATCATGGTTTATCTAAAAATTGTAAAATTTCAGGGTTTATTGTTTTTTCTTAAAAACAGATCCAAGCAGTTATTCATTATGATAAAAAAAAAAAACCCCACTGTCAACGACATCCATTTTAAAACCATTCTCTCATGCTTTTCTCTTTCACTTAGTTTTCGGCAGTTCAATATGATAAGCCATAGAAAAACTGTCAAGTAAGATTTTCCTAAAGGACTCATGACAGCAATTGTATATGTGGACAGCCCAATGCAACTGAAACTAAAACTGAATGGAAAATATAATTGAAATACATCTAATTAAATACATATATATATATGCGTTTTCTTACTTTATTAAAATCTGTGTTTGTCCTGAACCCTGTTCACACAGTAGAGAGCCTTTTATCCTGTGTGTTCTCTCCACAACTTCACACCACAATTATACTGCTATGCAAGTCTGCCCTGAAGAGCATAGAGTGGTAGATAAAATGCTCGTTTTTTTGCTTAGTGCACAAGGAATGAGGGAGTTAAGACAAAAACAAAGCTAGAGGACATTATGACAGGTCAGCTTTAATTTAAGAAGAGCAGTCAGGAGGCTGAGCAGGTTGAGTCTTGTTTTCGCTGGTAGTTCTAGTGCAGAATTCCCTTGATCGTATATCAGCCTACAATAAAAATAACAAAACAACTCCAAGTTAGTAAGCAAGAAAATTGGGACAATATATTGAAGTGAATTACATTTGAAGATGCTTCATCATGTTTAAAATATTAGCTTCAGCAGGAATTCCACATCTTTTACTTTTTAAAATCTAGAATAATAATTCTTTATTTATATGACACTCTTCTCCTGATAGGACTCAAAGTGCTTTACATTGGTGTAGATGGTGAGGCAACCATCTTGGGTGCACTTAAGTGCTAGTCTATGGAATCATTTACATCAGTCAGTGTCCCATTGGAACTTACAGACTAGATTCCCTACCATGCGCGCACACACACGTCATTTTTTGTTGGAAGCTAATTAACTTACCATTATTACCATCACTATTTATTTTTTTGGGGACTGAGTGGGAGGAAACTGGAGCACCCAGAGGATAGCCACGTAAACACAATGAGAACATACAAACTCCACACAGGGCCATGGTGTGAATCAAACCCAGACATCAGAGCTATGAGGCAGCAATGCTAACCACTGAGCCACTGTGTAATGCATCTTTATCTGTGTAATTGTGCATAGATGTATGAGAACACATAGGCGTCTATTACCATATTTAGCTGCTCTGGGTTTTGTGGAATATGATAGAAACTTAGGAAACCGAACATGCAAATTTTGATCCAGAGAACTGAAAATATCATCACCCAATGCTGCCTACTTTATATTACTCTTTTACCCTCTTTCTGCCATAATAGAATTACTTAAGTGGGTGACATCAGGGATACCTTTTATTTAATACAACAAATATATGTACTGCGTGTATTTTAATGCATTGGGTTATTTTGTAGTTCTGTATAAATTCCACATGATTATTTTATTTCTAGTTAAGATCTGAACTTGCATTTCTTGTTTTGTGGTGGATTTTTCAGGCTCATTTGTTGGCCTGAAAAAACAGTTGTGTCCTGTAAAGTTAGCCACACCTTTAAATTTATGGAATCTCTATCCTTCCTACTTCATTTAAATATTGACTTTCATCAGACATTGTTGTTGTTGTTGTTGTGGATCTTATCTTTACGGCGCATCTTGCTCCGCACTTCAACAGAGGGATTTGCTCATTCCCCAAAAGCAGCCATTATGTTGCACAAATGCATTTGTGGGTTCATATATATGGCAGTGTGGCAAGTATCAAATTATGGTCGTTACATGCCGACAATCTTGCACAAGGAAGAGTGGATATACTAAGTCAATGGCATTAACGGAAACTATGGTGTTACACATAGGAAATGGCATGTACATGCCCATACCCCAAGTGGTTTCCTAAACCAGACCAGACCAGACCAGACTTGTGCTCTTCATATAGTAAGATTACTCGGCTGTCAGTCGAGTTCCTTATACAGTGGCTTAATTAGTAAATTCCCAATGCCTGGTCTCTACTATGTGCTTCCTCAGATTGTCCTTGTGAAGACAGTGGTGACCATGAGTGGTTACTGGAGATGAATAGGAAGCATGTTCGGTGTAAGAGAGGGAGACATCGTGGTGCAGGTGAGAGGAAAGAAAGTGCACGTGAGAACACACAAAGATACACTTATCTATCTCTGCAATTGAAATGTGAAAATGTGGCAAGAGACTGGATAAGAAAGCAGATGGATAGCAGGAGATATTAGGACTGGACCACTAGAGTGTGGCAAATCAATGGAAATTTATTGAACTTGAACAAATATGCAGATATATTAATAAGCACGGACAGTATACATTCCTTCTCCAATGAATATTATCTTCTACCCTGTGCCTGGCTGACACACATTTACTCTTACATCTTGGGGAGGCAGGTAAAGTAATAAACACACTGACTATATTTGAATGTAGCTCAGTATCATGTTTTATCGCTCCAACTTCTGTATCCTGTAAATTCTGGTTTGGTGTTTGAGCTTTTTGGGCTCCTTTAGTCTGGTGTAGTACATATAGTTTGCGTGGGTTTTCTCCGGGTTTACTCCCACATGCCAAAAACATACTTCTAGGCAAGGGGTCGGCAACTGACACGCAGCCTCCTGAGTCCTGGCACTCCGTCCGACCATGCTAAATGACAGCCGGAAAAGAGCTGAACTGCTGCGCAGTTAGGTGTCAGCTGCGCAGTTCCTCCCAAGCACCGTTGCGGACTGGATCACGCCTGGAAAAAGTAAGTATACAATTATATAATTTTTAATTCATTTATTAGTGGCCTAAAATGATTTTTTATGCATTTCTGAGGCCATAACAGTCATTGGGGGCATTTTTTCTGTATACAAAAAATATTTGGAGGCACTTTAAAATATGAAGAGAATTGGGGGCATTACTGTGGCATAAAAGATATTGGGGGCATTACTGTGCCACAAAATGTACTGGGGGCAACTGTGGCATACTATGAATTTCTGGGGGCAACTGTGGCATACTATGAATTTCTTGGAGCAACTGTGGCATTCTATGTTTCTGGGGGCAACTGTGGCATACTATGTATTTCTGGGGGCAACTGAGGCAAAGTATGAATTGTGGGCACAACTATGTGGCATGATATGAATTGTGGGCACAACTATGAGGCATAAGATGAATTGGGGACACAATTATGAGGTATGATGTGAACTGGGGCACTACTGTGCTGGTCCCTTACTGTTAATATATTAGCCTCAGACATAATTTTATGTATATATATATATATATATATATATAGCCGAGAGGGGAGGGAGTGGCTACAAATTGCCCGGGCCTGCTTGGTGGCCCGTGTCCCCACTGGAGACCTATCTTTGAAAAAAAAAATTTTTATTTTAAAAGTACTTTTTTTTTTTTTTTTTTTTATTGGGTGTAGGAGGGATTGGTAGTGGCTAAATCCTCTTCAGCTCAGGTACCTTCAGACACCAGGTCATGTGACTGCAGTGGTCACATGGTACTCGGTGGGCTGCTGGACATCTTCCCATGCTATGCAGTGGAGAATAAGGTAAGAAGAAGGTGTGCTGGAGAGGGGGCATTTGTGACTAAAGGTGCTGGGCAGAGGGGGGGGGCAAGCTTGATTAAAGCATATGGGCAGAGGGAGGCACGTGTGATTAAAGCATGTGGGCAGAGGGGACATATGTGAGCAAAGCTGCTGAGCAAGGGGGCATGTGTGAGTAATTAAAAATAATCCCATAAAGGGTTAATGGCGCACACTATGTAGGCGGAGGAATCCCACCGATAAGGGTTTTTTTTTTTGGGGGGATCTCTTTAAGAGATAATGTTTGTCTATAGAAATATATACAGAAAAGGGATAACACCAATCTCCACTACTGCACTGTCGTGGTTTATTGCACAGCAACCACAGAAATACACGAATGTATATACACCAAAGACAAACAGGACAGATTGCGCTGCGGAGAATTTGTGTTGGTATAACTCAATACAAGAACCTAGAGGATCCTCCCATCGCAATAAGAAACCAATTGAATAGTATCACATGAATAAATGTTTAATCACAGACAAAATAATCTAATAAATAATAAATATATTATCAATTATAAACCTGTATAGCTGGCCATTGAGAGGTACCTTGATACAAAATAAAAATCAGTTGTAAAAATGGTAAAAACCTAAAAAACCCAGAGGGGCTAGGTAAAGGAAGTCCAATATATTGACCGTACTTCTTAAATGAATAATGTTGATCAAGAGCTCTTATGGAGAAAGCATGTATATATTCCATGTAACAAATCGATCAATAGTAATCACGAGACTCTCTTTCACTTTATGTTGTGTCTAATACTTCCAATATATGGTAATCAGCTATGTAGACACAGTCAGGATATGCTCCGTAACACTTATTATAGTAAGGAGCAATTCAAATCCAACCGAGATATTCAGCACCTTCTCAACAACATATGTTAAATTCTTTGGAAAAACCGCAATTCAAATTCAGCAGTATTTTCCTTACCATTCGTCGTCTTCAACCCTCCGGAGGGATTCAAAGTAAATGGAAATACAGGGATTTAGAAACTCACTATATTCACTAGTTGGTGAATGTTATAGTCGGCACACCCAAATCAGGGTTCAGATGTTTACCGCTCGTCAGCGGTAGTGGATCAGGTTGTAGAAAAACTTGTTCCTTTGCGCTGAATCGCGCCCGTCAAATGGGGCTTTAGTTGAAACAGTATCAAGCCAAAATTGCAAGTTATTGTATCAATATATCCACAGTTCCAAAAGAGATCAAAGTTCAAGCCGACTATATTAGAGACAAAGTCTCCATGTCTCCGTGTTGGTGAGATGATAGTTGGTTTAGTGAGATGAAATCACAGACCTCAATCGCTGACGCGTTTCTATTGTGTATTCAAGTGTTGGGCACTCAGACTGAAGACTTATTTAGCATTTCCTGCTATCAGCAAAACAGTGTGTGAGTAATGAATTTTTCTGTAAGAGGGTGGCCTGGTGCTTTTCACCTGCTAGACATGGCCCCAATGATGCACTGCCACGCCCCCAATTGTACGACCACTTGCATGGTAAAAAAAATGTTGCACCGCCACAGAGCGGCGGCACACCGTTTTTTTTTGCCATGCTTAACTATAAGGGGGAGGAGGGGCCATGAAGTTGCTATACTGGGGCCATGAATTTCTCTAGGCAGCCCTGTATGTATGTATGCATGTATATGTATGTGTGTATATATATATATATATATCTATAATATAAATGCTTAGTGGCGTGTGTTAGTCTGTCTGTGTGTGGAAAAAATAAAACCAAGCTGCAGCGCCACCTGCTGGGCGGAGTTATACACTGACCTACTAAATTCTTAGTGTGTGTGGGGAAAAAAATTCAGAAAGGGCTGAAATTTGGTATACTAAAATGTTTTTAATTTGTTAATTTAATTTGTTAATTGTTAAAAGTGTTTAGAAAGATTTAAAATATATATATATATATATATATATATATATATTTCTTGAAGGAGAAGTGACAGTTGGGAGTGGTTGGTGGTTGCCGGGGTTGACAGTGGGGAGTGGTTGGTGGTTGCCGGGGGTGACAGAGTGAGAGGAGTGTGATACTCAGGACCGCTGAGAGAGATCCCTGTGTCTGGATAGACATCTGGCTAGATGTGGCGATGAAAATGAAGGATGAGGTGATGGAGAAGAATGATGAGGTGGTGACCTGTGGACAAAACCACGTTAAAAAAGGGCGCTTACGTCGGGAAGTAATGTCTTCCCCTGAGGAGGCCTGGGCTATGGCCCAAATGCATGACAAGAACCTTTTTAACACCTTAAGTAGCTTGATTTGACTAGAATGCATGAGTATCATGCACGGGTTAACTTGTGTATATATATATATATATATATATATATATATATATACACACACACACATATACACACCCAACTGGCACACCTGGGCTTGACTAGATGTTAGCCGCCACTCTGATAGAAAAGGGTTGCCAACCCCTGTTCTAGGCTAATTTACTGTTATCAAAATTGACCCTAGTCTCTGTCTGTGTGTGTGTGTGTGTGTGTGTGTGTGTGTGTTAGGGAATTTAGACTGTAAGCTTCAATGGAGCAGGAACTGATGTGAATGAGTTCTCTGTACAGCGCTGCGGAATTAGTGGCGCTATATAAATATCTGATGATGATGATAGTGACAGAAACACTGGAATTGTATTTTTGGGCAGTTATGTTTTTCCCAGGTTTCTGACCTACATGTTTTAAAACTCCAGGGAGATAGTTTTATGTGGGAAGGAGTTACATTGTTATTTGGCTTATCCAGATATCTTAAACTGAAATGCACAACTCTGTTCTGGTCATGGATATTGTATAAGGTATTGTATGCCTTTAGCTTCCAGTATTAAGAGCAATAAGGAATTTGTTACAGCTGGTTGTACTTTGAAGCACTGCGCTTGTCACTGTTAATTTAACTAATGACTCCATCTATAATCACTGCTTTATCTAGACAGGAGTTACATCTTCATTACTCTAACTCACAGAATGTAGACAGAGAGGAGCATAAAATAAACATTACAGAGAGATGCTGAATTGGTAATTTAGATCACAAAGCAAACAAGATGTGTTAGAAATAAATTTAAAGAAAACAAACAGTATCTCTTAGGGTGCCCCAATATGAAAGGAGGTAAAGTAATATTTATCTTTTCAAGTCAAATAGTGAAGATCGATGGATCCACTGGATGGTCTACTACCTTATGTAGTTAGGAAAATAGCAGTAAACACCACTGTAATGTTAAAGCTCTCCATTCCCTTCCTCGTTCTATCTCTGGGTGCCTCCCCTCCACTCCATCCACATTTTCATCCCTCCAACCTGTTGCCCATTCTCAACTAAAACTTTCATCTTTCAGGAATTATTATCTGTATTCAATTTTAAATTGGAAACATACAACTTTTGCCCAATTACTCAATATGTAACTATTTCTAAATACCTCCTATTCCGTTCTTTATGGCTTGCATTATCTAAGGAAAAGTCCATCTTTCCTTTGCTTGTACAATATAATCCCAGGCACAGTATAGATGTGTAACGAGAGTCACAGGATTGTGGACTGATGTGTGATAGAGGTGTCAGTAATGTATAAGCAAATGGTGACAAAAAACAGTGGGTGTAAACTAAATAAATCCAATAGAATATGTAAATAATCAAACGTTGTAATAAAAGCAAATACAGTAATATCAGTGCACTGATGACACAAAACAACCAATGTAATGTAGATAGCTTGCAATTATCACCAAAAGATGATGATCAAAATACGAAGATGAACTGAAATGATTCCAATGATAACGAAAGTCCAAAAAGGGCACAGTGGCCCCTATAAAGATAATCCAGGTTTATGACAAATGATAGTAGACGTCTATAAGGTTCCTATATGCCAATATAGTCCAAAAAAATTGAATGAGGCTAAAGTTAGTGAATGAATTTAATGCACACGATCCCGTGTGTATAATAAATGTCCATCCTTGTTTCAATGTTCAATTTGTCATAAACCTGGATTATCTTTATAGGGTCCACCTTTTTGGACTTTCGTTACCATTGGAATCATTTGAGCTTATCTTAGTATTTTGGTCATAAGCTTTTGGTGACAATTGCAAGCTATCTACATTGTTTGCTTTGTGTGCAGCCGGACATTGAGGTGATGTCCAGCAGCACCTCACGGCTAATTGAATTCCCCCCACAGGCTCTATTTACCATTCTTAGCCCTTCACAGTCTTTTTGAATCAATTAATAGTTGAGAAGAGTAAACTGAAAAAACAAGAAATGGGCACTGGAATCCTGGAAGTAATGGAGTACAGCAAAGTGGTGAAGTAGATGTGAAGTGGTAAGAGAGGATACTCAGTCAGCAGCATTTTCTTAAAATTTATATTTCTGAAGCTTTTATCATTATAATGATAAATATAGTCATGGCCAAAAGTTTTGAGAATTACACAAATTTTGGTTTTCACAACGTTTGCCGCTTCAGTGTTTTTTAGACCTTTTTGTCAGATGTTGCTATGGTATACTGAAGTAAAATTACAAGTATTTCATAAGTGTCAAAGGCTTTTATTGACAATTACATTACGTTTATGCAAAGAGTCAATATTTGCAGTGTTGACCCTTCTTTTTGAAGACCTCTGCAATTCGTCCTGGCATGCTGTCAATCAACTTCAGGGCCACATACTGACTGATGGCCGCCCATTCTTGCCTAATCAATGCTTGGAGTTTGTCAGAATTTGTGGGTTTTTGTTTGTCCACTCGCCTCTTGAGGATTGACCACACGTTCTCAATGGGATTAAAATCTGGGGAGTTTCCTAGCCATGGACCCAAAATTGCGATGTTTTGATCCCAGTGTCACTTAGTTATCACTTTTGCCTTATGGCAAGGTGCTCCATCATGCTGGAAAAGGCATTGTCCATCACCAAACTGTTTTTATTTTACTTTTATTATGATTGGAATCATTTGAGCTCATAGGATTTTGATCATCAGCTTTTGGTGATAATTGCAAGCTATCTACATTGTTTGTTTTGTGTCATCAGTGCACTGATATTAATGTTTTTGCTTTTATTACAACGCTTGATTATTTACATATTCCATTGGATTTATTCAGTTTACATCCCACTGGTTTTTGTCACCATTTGCATATACATTGCTGAAACCTCTATCACACATCAGTCCACACTCCTGTTACTCTCGTTACACATCTATACTGTGCCTGGGATTACATTCTATGAATATTCATCTGGGGTTTGGGACCACTCTCCCTTCATTTTCCCACTGGCAGCATACTGATTATTACACTAATAGGGAAGCACGGACTCCCAACTATAGTTTGAATCCATCTTTTGTATGCCCCTCTTATCCTTTTCTGAACTATTTTTAGATGTGTTCCAAGAAAGATGCTGAGGGCCTCTAATTAAATATATACATAAACAGCCAATTCTACCATTGACAAGACATGCATAAGCACTGCAGATGCACTTGGGTGTGATCGCAAAGAAGGCACATCATTCACTTGTTTAATTTATACTACCATGCACCAGAAAGCTATTCCAAGGAACTATTAGCTTGTTTGTATTTTAATCTATCTTATTATTTGTGACTTCATTTTATGGCTCATGGATGTATTCAGAGTATTTATATCACCCCAAGCAATGTTTTTATTGAACACCATCAATTATAATGAAGAAAAAAACAGGAACTGGAGAAAAATCTCATTACAAATGTATAAGAGGCCATTTTCACACAAATGTTACATTTAAACAACATCCCTATCCTCACAAAATAGCAGAACTGTAGGGACTCTATGTCCAGGAATATCCCGATTAGGAAGAACTCAACCCTGCTAGTGCTACCATGGGTCTTCTGCCAGACAACAGGGCTTTGTCCAATCAGTACCTGGTTTAAACTCTAATCTCCCAGGTTATTAGGATCAGCACACTTGTCTCATTAAATACCATGTGCCACTGTTAATACTGGACAAGTACAGGTTGGTCTATGCCTGCTGTCTTCACAATTGGTGTGCTGGAAATGAAGAATGATTACAATAGGTGATCTGATTCAAGTCAAACACATCTTAAAAAAAAGAAGTACTTTTAACGCTGACATTCACCTCAACACACCTGCCCTCCACAGAGCAGGGCAGACATTGTACATTCAAACATTACAACAGATGGTGAATCAAAAAATAATATGATAGAAATGTTGTAAAACGATTTTATAGGAGACAGCTTGTTGCCTGGGCCAATTTGTCCTTTACACAAATCCAGACCTTCAGATTAGTAGGGAAAACTCTAATGTCTTTGTAAAGATTAACACAAATTAAAACATTACAGGAACTGCAGTTTATTTTTACAATATGGAGGAATGTAGAGGAAGTTTTCATCTTTAAAGGGTTCTCACCTTTTATTATTATTATTATTAATAATGTTCTTGATTTGTAAGGTGCCACATATGCTCCACAGTGTCAGATACTGGGGAAAACAAAGTATATATAAAACAGGGACATACAAGGTAGACAATATGGGCCTGATTCATTAAGGAAAGTAAGGCAAAACAATTAGTAAGTTTTCTCTTGGACAACACCATGTTACAATGCAAGGGGTGCAAATTAGTTTATTATTTTGCACATAAGATAAATACTGACTGTTTTTTCATGTAGCACACAAATACTTGATAGCTTTATTTGTACACTGAAATTTAAAATTGATCTAGGACATGCCTTACCCCAACTATAAATCTGCCATCACATTTTAAATTTGCCTCCCCCTCCAATACAACATGGTTTTGCCAAGGTGCAAAGTTAATCATTTATTTTGCTTTACTTTCCTTAATGAATCAGGCCCTATAAGTTCAAGTGTCAACAACCTTTGGACAATGTCTGCTATTTAAAGCCACCACAATGTACCACTTCAATGGGATTTCCATTCGAACCTACATTATTACAGCAGGGAGAGAAAAGAGTGATCAGAACCAAACTGCTGTAGCAATTCAAGCATCTAGACAGGGTGGAACAGTAAACACAGCTTCTGTTGATTCAGGAGTCGAATTCACTATATACATACTAAGATGGAGTTTGCTTCTCCCTCCCCGAAAGTGCTCTCCTCTTTGGCCAGTGCAAAGTTGGTAAAAGTATAAGGTGTATGGTGGGTGTCCCTAAGTAAGACTATGCAAAGATGTCCTTTAAGTCAAGGATGCATATAAATCAGCATGGCAGTCAATGTTGTATCCAGTTTTTAAAGCATGATACCCTTCAGCAGGAAGACAGAATTCCCACCTAAATAAAGAGGGGAATTAATTTGGCCACAAGGTGATGTGATGTGTCTCCGGAACAGTCTGTAAAAACACATAGTGTCAGAGTTTTACTCAAATCTCTACTCATTTTCCCTTGCGCCCCCACAGAGATGCGAGGGAAAGAGAGTGGAGGCTTCTGTACCGTATTATCTGGCAATGTGCACAGTCAGACATTGAGGTGATGTCCAGCAGCACCTCACGGCTAATTGAATTTCCCCCACAGGCTCTATATACCTTTCTTAGGACTTCACAGTCTTTTTGAATCAATTAATAGTTCAGGAATGTAAACTGAAAAAACAAGAAATGTCCACCGGAATCCTGGAAGTATTGGAGTACAGTATTGACTAAAAGGGCTGCCAAGCAAATGTATTTTATTATGATCGTATATTTGTAAGGCGCCACAGTGTTCCGCAGCGCCATACAGTAGGGAATACAGGACATACACAAAACAAGGACATTCGAAATGATAGTAGTTATGCGCTCATTGTTTCAATATTTTTAGTCAAAATGGTACTATTAATATGTGATATTGTTGGTTCAATAGTAATAACTAAAAAATGTAATGTTAGTACCTATTAATTTCTATGTGTGATATTGTGTTTTAACCTGCCCATTTATTAGAATTTACGATTTTGATATTTATAATCATTTCTATATGTGTAATGGTTATGTGATTGTTTTAAGTGACATTTTATTTTTTGGGTGTATAATTCCCCTATTATAATGTTATTGGTTATAAAGCTCATAACCAGCAGGGATCTTGGGTGTACTATAGTTTTTACATGTTTTAATGTGTTATTTGGGATTTATTCAACAGAGCAAACCAAACAATAAATTTACATGCGTATGTTAATTACAATATCCGGTTATTATTACTAAGCCAACAATATCAAGCCAACAATTTCGAATTTGAACTAATAAAGGGAGGGATACCCTTGGTTACTGCAGCTCTTGGAACATTAGAAAGAGCGCAGTCCTAATTGTAACTGTAGTAATAAAACAAGGACATACATAAATCAAGAACATACATAAAACAAGGACATATAAGGCAGACAAAATAAATACAGACATGAAAACAAAGGATATGAAGGACCCTACTCATTAGAGAGCTTACAAGTGGAAGAGGGGACAGCTGAAACGAGGAGCGAGTGTGGCTTACATTTGAGATTAAGACAATTGTGAGTGTGCATTAGTGTGTATAGTATCATCAGGGATAAGGTAAGCTTTAAAAAAAGAGATGGGTTCTAGAGAATGTCTAAAGATTTGAAGGCAGTGGGAAATCCAGATTGGGCGTGGTAAGGAATTCCATAAGTGTGGAGCAGCACGGGAGAAGTCTTGTAGGTGCAAGTGAGTGGTGGTTACCAGAGATGAGACAAGGCGCAGGTAAGAGGTAGATCTAAGAGGCCGTGAGGGAGAATATTTTAATATGAGATTTGAGATGTATGCAGGGATAGTGTTGTTGAGGGCTTTGTAGGGGTAAGTAATTTGAATTGGATTATAGAGGACACAGGGACACAGGGAGACAGTGTAGGGATTTGCAAAGTGGTGAAGTAGATGTGAAGTGGTGAGAGAGGAATATCAGTCTTACAGCAGCATTTTCTTAAAATTTCTATTTCTGACGCTTTCATCATTAAATACAGTCTTGGCCAAAAGTTTTGAGAATTACACTAATTTTGGTTTTCACAATGATTGCTGCTTTAGACCTTTTTGTCAGATGTTGCTATGATATACTGAAGTAAAATTACAAGCATTTCATAAGTGTCAAATGCTTTTATTGACAATTACATTAAGTTTAAGCAAAGAGTCAATATTTGCAGTGTTGACCCTTCTTTTTGAAGACCTCTGCAATTCGTCCTAGCATGCTGTCAATCAACTTCTGGGCCACAAACTGACTGATGGCCGCCCGTTCTTGCCTAATCAATGCTTGGAGTTTGTCAGAATTTGTGGGTTTTTGTTTGTCCACCCGCCTCTTGAGGATTGACCACAAGTTTTCAATGGGATTAAGGTCTGGGGAGTTTCCTAGCTATGGACCCAAAATTTCGATGTTTTGATCCACAGGCCACTTAGTTATCACTTTTGCCTTATGGCAAGGTGCTCCATCATGCTGGAAAAGGCATTGTTTATCACCCAACTGTTCTTGGATGGTTGGGAGAAGATGCTCTTGGAGGATGTTTTGGTACTATTCTTTATTCATGGTTGTGTTCTTCTGCAACATTGTGAGTGAGCCGACTCCCTTGGCTGAGAAGCAACCCCACACATGAATGGTCTCAGGATGCTTTACTGTTGGCATAACATAGGTCTGATGGTAGCGCTCACCTTTCGTTCTCCGGACAAGCGTTTATCCAGATGCCAAAAAACAATCTGAAAGGGGATTCATCAGAGAAAATGACTTTAACCCAGTTCTCAGCAGTCCAATCCCTGTACCTTTTGCAGAATATCAGTCTGTTCCTGATGTTTTTCCTGGAGAGAAGTGGCCATGCTCCAAAAGTCTTCGCCTCACTGTGCGTGCAGATGCACTCACACCTGCCTGCTGCCATTCCTGAGCAAGCTCTGCACTGGTGGTGCACCGATGCCGCAGCTGAACCAACTTTATGTGATGGTCCTGGCGCTTGCTGGACGTTCTTGTGCGCCCTGAAGCCTTCTTCACAACTTTTGAACCTCTCTCCTTGAAGTTTTTGATGATCTGATAAATGGTTGATTTAGATGCAATCTTACTAGCAGCAATATCCTTGCCTGTGAAGCCCTTTTTGTGCAAAGCAATGATGACTGCACGTTTCCTTGCAGGTAACCATGGTTAACAGAAGAAGAACAATGATTTCAAGTACCACCCTTCTTTTAAAGCTTCCAGTCTGTTATTCTAACTCAATCAGCATGACAGAGTGATCTCCAGCCTTGTCCTCTTCAACACTCTCACCTGTGTTAACGAGAACCACTGACCTGATGTCAGCTGGTCCTTTTGTGGCAGAGCTGAAGTGCAGTGGAAATGTTGTTTTTGGGATAAAGTTCATTGTGATGGCAAAGAGGAACTTTGAAATTATTTGCAATTCATCTGATCACTCTTCATGACATTCTGGAGTATATGCAAATTGCCATTATAAAAACTGAGGCAGCAGACTTTGTTTGTGTCATTCTCAAAACTTGCCCATAACTGTATTATTATTGTTAATTTATATGGTGCCACAAGAGTTCTTCAACGATGTACAGAAGGTGGTCCGAAAAGGGAAAACCAGACAAATAATATAAAATGACATAATACACCATTAAGCAATTAGCAAGGCATAATATACCATGACAAGTACCATATACCTTAATACAGGGGTTAACAGAGTACAGGTTACATGGTAAAGTGCAGCCATGGAGAATATCAAGGTGGGATATGGCAACACTTAAGATCATGAGAAAACTGGCTAACAGGATAAACAGAGAACGAGCATGAGACAAGTTACTATGTATGGGACATAAGAGCCTGAGCTTGGGACTTTGGGCACATGTATACAAGTGGAGAAACTGGTGGACACAAGAGGAGGGAGAGCTTACAATCTAATGTCTGAATACTCTTGTTAACGCTCTTTATTGTTTCAGAATATCTAGCTTTGTGGAGCAGAAAACCTTATGCAACCGATGAGGGCTGTTTGTTGTTAGGTATTCTGTCTCAGCACATGCCCTTCATGCAATGACTAAGTTGCACAGCAAATTTATTTTCTTAGAAGTGCTTTCCTGAGTTCTAGTGACTTGATCCTCTCCCTAACTCTCTTCATTGTTTTCAAGTATTTGAAACTATACAATAAAAGTATACAGCAGTCATGGGTGTTAAATAAAGTCCTCTTACAATGTTCCAGTAATGATACATTAAAGCACAGTAACAATAGGAGAACAACATTAATGGATGAGAGAAAATTAACATATTCTCCTATACCTCTGATGGTTTGTGACTCACTAATAACAATTTATATTATATGTAACATTTCCTGTATTACGTGTCTAGCACTGGTATATAATCATTTACTGGAGCCCACATTAATGTTTCTACAAGTACCTGACCCCCCATACACCCGCCCAGTCCCTTAAGGGAGAAGAAGCACAATCACATGTTACAGCGGTAGGGTTTTGTTACTTTTTAAAATCTACCAGTGTTCGCTTATGTGTGCATTTAAATGGAGATATAATGACATGCTATAGGAACCAAATAAATTCTTTTTTATTCTGAAGTGGAAGAGTGATAGCTGAAATATCAATGTTAGCTACTGTGAACTATAGCAAAGAGTATTGCTTTTTTCTACTTTGTATGTAAGCTAAGGATTGAGGGATACAATATAGGAGCTGAAACATTTGTTTTTATGCTTATTAGGGAGATCCCGACAATGACAAACATCTGATTTCTTTGTAAATCAAAAAGTTACTGCAAAAAGTTATGAACCAAGAAGGAGGTAACAAATTGTTTAAATAAATTGCAGGGGCACAATGTAAAATTCTGCAAAAACCACCATAAGACCTGCAGTTCAGAAGATATAATATCTTCTGGACCAATCTGCCAATAGCTCCAGGTAAATTGTGGCACTACAATGTCAGCTTCTGGGTCAATGTTCTTGGCAAAAAGCATTCAGCGGGTATTTCAACATCTGTAGTTTCCTGTGAAATGTATCCTTTTTCATCTCTATTATATATTTATCTAGTTTGGGGTTTTTTTTAACTCAAAAAAGATTTTTATTAAAGTTTCCAAAGAAAAAAGTATATACAAACAACCACAGTTCAAATGGCAGATAAAACACATCAAGTATCATAAACATATACACAACAGACCAAAGGCATATCCATCTAGTTTTAAAAACAAAACAAAAAAAACATTTTGTACTGCTCACAAATACTTGTATAATGTTCCTAGATAATTCCGGAACTCTACATTTTTAATATTGTATGTGTCCATTATAGCACACATGTCAGGGAAATTGTGGAATAATTTGTCAGCTATAAAAACTGCCATGAAAATTATCTCATTTGCCACGTATATAGCATTGTGTTACATTTTATGTCACCCATCAGAATCTGGCTTTTACTTTTTCAAACCTGCTTTTCGGCATGCTCCCTCTACTCTTCCCTCTGCTCTAGACGCAGAACCCTGTGCCAGAATCCTACACTGTACAACAGAAGGAGCATAGCCTTTTAAGAGCAGCTCTGAAACTATGATAATATGTTCCGACTTGTGACCCGCCCTATTCATCAGCTCAGCTATTTAAACCTGCTCTGTGCATATTATTAGGCTCTATACCTTTACTCCAGTGTTCCCGTTTATACTGTGGCTGATTCCTGTGTATTTGACCCAGACTGTTCCTGACTTCTCTTCTCCTGTCGCTTGGTGCTGACTTTTTTGGATGCTGGCTCAATAGGCACAAAGGGCCTGATTCAGTAGCTTTGCACCTTGGCAAACCCATGTTCCATTGGAGGGGGAGCTAAATTTAAAATATGATGGTGGATTTATAGTTGCGGTAAGGCATGTCATGGATCAACTTTAAATTTCAGTGTAAGAATAAAGCTATCAAGTATTTGTTTGCTACATGAATAATCAGTCAGTATTTAACTTATATGCAAAATAATAAACTAATTAGCATTGTAACATGGTTTTGTCGAGCAGAAAACTTGCTCCTTTTTTTAATTACTTTCCTTAATGAATCAGGCCCAAAGTCTGCATTTGCAAGTGTGTGACTGGATAGCATTTATTTTTGTTATTTATTGCTTGACTGACTACAATTTTCTCTCTGCAACCATTTAATAAATATATTGTTAGACCTGCAATCTAGTTGAGTTTACATTAATTTCTGAAATTACCATTTTACATTAGGAATTACTGTAACAGTGCAGGTATAGACTCTGTAACCCGTGAGGCAGAAACCCTGAATTCTCCCAAAAAAAGCTAACGGTAGGAAGGTTTATTAATTCACCAGTTGCTATTCTCTACAATATACAAAGTAACAATACATGTATATATAAAAACCAGTTTGCCAAGGCTTGAACTTTTTAGGAGCTATGGCTGACTACTCAGTGGGTTGGACCTGCAGGGTCTGGAGATAGACCCTGACTAACGATCTGTTGCTTAGTGTGCCACACGGGAGGGGTGACTTACATGTAAGTTCAAAAGACTTCCATTAGAATGCTGGTCGCCACTAGAGGTGCACAATATCGAGGCCTGTAGTGTGGTAGCGGGTGGGCCTATACGCTGTTATATTCAGTTACCAAGACAACACCTTTTCCAGTACGGTTGGGATCAAATGCAGAATTCCCTGTAGGACACTGAGCGTTTTGGATTACAGTTGGCACCTGACCACATCAATATTTTGATTCTTGAGCAAGAATGTTTCCAAGTGACTGTACTGAGTTTACAGCAGTAGGTAGAGTAGCACTTCTTAGCCACCTAGTGGTGATGTTAAGGGGGAGGTGAGAGATCAGACACACTCTGGTGCTGCCAGCTCAGTGGGGGTAGTAGTCACCGGGCAGAAAAGGAGCGGTACCTGTTGCAGTGACCTCCCACCCCAGGGGCTGAAGTGCTCCACAGATCACTTCGGTCGGTATTCCCAGGGGCACTTGACGATCCACCGGTGTGTAGTGGGTGAATGTGCAGCACCATAGGTGGTTTGGGCAGCGAAGGTCCCATGTTGGTGGTTGGGGTCGGGAACGGGTAGGCAAGTCCTTGGCTTCCGGCACCACTCAGGCCTCAATGCTTTCTGACGATCTGCTGCATTCAGACTCCGGTCCTGCCGGGCTCAAATGCTGGCACTCTGTGCTGGGGGAATCGGGGACCAGTCTGGTTGCAGAGTTTGATAGTGTGGGTCCGAAAAAAGGGCTTTATGAGAAGAAATGCCCGAAGCTGCAAAGAAATGTAGCCGTCCAGTATGGCTACCAAGCCACACCACCCAGAAACAAGTTTAAACTGTTTCAAACAAGTAACTCCAACCTGCAGTAAATTGCCTGAAAAAACTGCATAATTAATTTACATTACAATATCCAGGTGTATATATATTTATAAATATTTGATTTCTGCTTTAATCATCATTTGGGAAGCCCAACTAAGGTATACAATGTTAGCTCACTTCCAATTAACCATCCAAATGTATTCATTGATGCACAAAGAGCTATAAGTAAGCCTAGAAGTCCACTGAAATAGATTTGTTTCATCTTAAAGTCTAACTACACATGTTGAGTGGAATTTATCACTGAATGTTACCTAAGGACGACTTGGCAGGTCACAACTGCTATATTCTCCTTGCCCGTGCCAAAGCTCATACAAGCAAAGTGTTGCAGAGTGTACTGCCAGCAGGAGTGTGGAATGCATGGCAGCACCTCGGCAGACATTGGAAAACCTGATGGAGTGATTGGAGTTATCTCTTAACGTTTACATGTGGTGAACAGCTTTGGCTGAGACCCCACTGTGGGAAAATTTGTGGTAAAGACGAGCATAGTAAGATGACCCTTTGTGCCTTTGAAAATTACAACTGGCATCTTTGAGCATAGGGTCTGATGGCCATTTTGCTTTTTTGCAACTGGACCTTGCAAGGGGACTTGTATTGTGCTGCAGAAGGACCAAAGGCCATTATGAAGTCTGTAACTTTTTTTTTTGCATAGCAGGACAACTTGTTGCTCAGGCAAGGGCAGCATCAGATTGAGGGGTTTAAATAAGCTGGTAACTCCCTTGATAGGCCACAGGGGGAACACAAATGCAATAAAAATCCAGAAGAACCAGTGGTTGATCTGTAAAGTTTCTGCCTATGGGCAGGGAGACCGTGGTTGTAACCCTGGAACAGACAAGTCATCCCACAGCTGAAGTTGAAACCTTCCTGAGAGTGTCTATAGATTTTACATCTCTTACATTATCACTCTTATGTCTTTCCTTACTAGGGAGGCCGGAAAATGTGGAAGGAGGTTGTAGCAATGCAATACAGGCTTCCTTCTCAAGTAAATACAGGGAAAACTGAGTCAGTCAAGTTTGTAGAGACTGAAACCAGTTACTCCACTGCAAGACTTAAGGTATGTCAATAATATGACACTGAACAAAAAGAACTTAAAGCATATACATAAATAATTATGGTAATAACACCACCACCGGAAATATTCTGATAAAAATCCTTTTCAGTTTATCTGACCAAATTGTATCTTATGTCCGTCCTCTGGTTTAATTCTCTATCCCACCCAAGTTCCAGAAAGCTAAATACAAAAATCATAATTTTCATATAGCTTGGGGTACGTGCAGAGTTTCACCTTTCCCTGATACTTCACCCTTAAAAAGTGTAATTAGGTATTTCTTCCCTCAATCATAACTAACAGGAAAAAATACATTCAACAACTTGCATCATTTACTAGAATACAGTTGCTATATGTGAAAAGCTGAACTTGCATTGACAGCACTACGCATTTCCATCTACTTAAATTCACCAATATATATAAAGCAAGTATATTACTTAGGAGACTGCTAATCAAACTTAGAATCATTAATCCGTAGGCTTTTGTGCATTTTGCTGAACTTTGGTACAGACGTGTTAAATAGTCAAGTTAAAGCACCAGTTATTTCGTATATATCATTTACAGGTAGTTCAAAAATACACGGTTTACATTATTAACATACAATTCTTGATCTTTAAATTGTTCAGGAGTGTAAGAGAAATAATGTGGCATCACTTTACAGTTCTATTGAAAAGATAGGACCTTAAAGTGCATGTCAGGGTCTCAGATCAATAAACCATTTTAATACAGTACAAAATGCACTAGTACTAGCTGTAAAACTGGACTATATGACACTGCCATCTGTTTTACAACTCAATCCACAATAATGATGTTTTTTTAAGAACATAAAAATATAATTACCCTTCATTTGGCTGCTGTAGCGTGTCATTTCTCATTAGAAATAGGAACACAGAAACTGCTTGCCAGAAAGTCTTCTCTCACCTATTTTTTATTCCATCAGTGAATATCTTGACTGTATGGCTCAATACTAGCACCAGATACCCAATGCCTTAGTTATTGTTATCCTGAGCTATAGGGGTTCATATGGTTCATTGGATTTTTATTCCTGACATGAATGTCATTGTACAACTTTAAATTACTTATTTTATCTATCACCCATACCCAGTGGAGGCAGCCATCTTGTGAGCTCAAACAATACTGATGCTATCAGTTCACCAACTATAAAAATGGTTTGACTGATATACTTTAAGATGTGGGCACATCAGCACGATTGTCAACATCTAAATAGTAGGCGAAAGAAGTATAATGTGATGTAAATGTGTAGCTTGTGATGGTTGATGGAGGATTTTCTGATCCAGTTGCCTTCTGTCAATAAAGTTTCTTTGCGGCAACTATTTCTTGGATGACCTGAGGAGTTTTGGTAGTTAAAAATGAGCAACTCAATCTCAAATATAGAAGTGATTGGTTAAGGGTGGATGGCTTTGAGAGCTGTACAAATGATTTTAAGTTTATCACTTTCCAGGATAGTTTTCGTCATGTGGTCAGTAATGGACAGGCTTCTAAGGGCTGCTGCATTTTGGAATGTATAAAAATCTAGGATCCCTCTGTCAGAGAACTTCTAATATTATCCAGCTATTTGTTTTTAAGCTTCTAGTGAAGAATTCACTGTATGGAGAATTTAACCTTCTAGCAGTGGTGTAACTAGAAATACTGGGTCCATTCCTCTTTATGCCACATGAAACCACCATAGCTAAAACTATATCCGCAACCAAGACCTGGTCCTTCCAAAGGTAAGACCTATACTAATATTTTTCCTGAAAAATGATATGCACCCAGATAGAGATAAAACATTATCTAGGCCCTGAACTCCCTACTCTGCCGTATATGCCGCTGCTGCTATTGGGTAGTGTTAAGAGACTATTCAGCCTTCTTTCTTGGTTAGTTACGTTACCTAATTCACAATGTCTGGAGTTTTCACAATATATCTGCAATTACTACTTAATATGCTACAGAGAGTATAACACTAGTTCTCTATAAGTTAGAAGTACATTAGCCACATAAATCACTTAAAATGAATAGAATCTGGGTAAGTACATTGTTCAGTAGAACACTGAGTAAGTGCATGGGTTTTCCTGATAACACTGTACATTCATGAGCTTATATAGAGATAGGTACAAATCTTGCCTGGGTGTAAGTACTGCATGATCTTGCATGCTGCACACACATATTGGTCAGTGGTAATTTTACAATACATTTCAGAGTTGGGATAGGCCATGCCCTTCATCATAAACTGCGTTTTCCAGGTGCAAAATTATCATACAGTAGCTGGATTTGCTACTAAAACTGGATCAGATCCTCAACGTCTAAACAGGAACAACAACTGCTTAAGTGCTGCAGTTTGTATATGCAGTATCTTGCTTTACAGTGGAATGACATTTCTTTATGCTGGGATTTGTGTTCAGATGATGTTTGTAGGCAGTATAGCCCTGGACAGATAGTGTTGTTTATTGCAAGTGTGGAATGCTTGACTAGAGTATTCATATGGGAATCATGTACTGTAAGGCTGACAAACAATTTAGCTTTATTTTTGCAAACAAGCAACTTTTCAGGTTCATTCTAAGTTGTAAATATGTTTCCCATGCAATGACTTACATGCATTTAAAATGCAGCGAAAGTATACACTTTGCAGTCTCTTACCAATGGCCTACATACAGATTTGGTACTTGGTCAATTCTTTCAGAAATATAATGCCTTTAGGGCACTCAGGGATCTATTTATTATTGAACAGTGTTAACAATTATTATGTATCACTGCAAACAGTCACATTGAAGTTCTTATATAGTTCTATGGGGATTGCGGAAACCAACACAAAGTAGGTCGAAAGATTAAAAGAAGATCTGCGATAGCCATTCTCCTGAGAAAACAGACAATGTTTTTCTGCCTGGAAAATTATCTTCTGAATGCTGTCTTGGACACGAGGTCACCACAAAATATTTCTTATAGGGAGTGGGGTCAATTTTTTAAAGTCAAATAATATAATTGGGAGTATTGTGTAGAAATTTAACCATAGTAAACTCGCAGACTGATTGCACTAGCACTACTTTTGCAGGCCCCTTAAACTGATTTTATGGTCTAAGTACTATAATGCCCTTTTGCATAGGTGAGGCACATGGCTTAGTCCACACTATGCTTGGCTGGTATATATTTTGCCATAGACCCCATCGATAGACAACAGGCTAACTGTAAAGTATGACATTATGCTACAATATGTATTCCCTATTGCAATAACAAAGAAACTGTAATATCTATAATATAAATGCCTAGTGGCGTGTGTTAGTCTGTGTGTGTGTGTGTGTGTGTGTGTGTGTGTGTGGAAAAAATAAAACCAAGCTGCAGCGCCACCTGCTGGGCGGAGTTATACACTGACCTACTAAATTCTTAGTGTGTGTAGAAAAAAAAAATCAGAAAGGGCTGAAATTTGGTATACTAAGATGTTTTTAATTTGTTAATTTAATTTGTTAATTGTTAAAAGTGTTTATAAAGATTTAAAAAAAATATATATATATTTCTTGAAGGAGAAGTGACAGTTGGGAGTGGTTGGTGGTTGCCGGGGGTGACAGTTGGGAGTGGTTGGTGGTTGCCGGGGATGACAGTGGGGAGTGGTTGGTGGTTGCCGGGGGTGACAGAGCGAGAGGAGTGTGATACTCAGGACCGCTGAGAGAGATCCCTGTGTCTGGATAGACATCTGGATAGATGTGGCGATGAAAATGAAGGATGAGGTGATGGAGAAGAATTATGAGGTGGTGCCATGTGGACAAAACCACGTTAAAAAAGGGCGCTTATGTCGGGAAGTAACGCTCTTCCCCTGAGGAGGCCTGGGCTATGGCCCAAATGCATGACAAGAACCTTTTTAACACCTTAAGTAGCTTGATTTGACTAGAATGCATGAGTATCATGCACGGGTTAACTTGTAAATAAATATGTGTTATTTGCCAGCTCAAGACATTGCATCTTTTGGCAAAGAAGTCCTAGAAGGTGGCAAGACTAGAAATGACGTATCTCTCACACTGCAATGATCTCATTGACTCTCCCAGGGAAGGTTGGATGGGATTCAGAACTTGCTGAGTAGCAGCTGGACCGTGATCTCAGCTATTTATTCCCCTTCAGCATGGCCCATACTGGGTGTTTAATCAGAAACACTGTGTGAAAGCAACACACTGAATAACAGTTTATCCTGTGATTTTATTGTTTTCACCCAGAGAGCAAATGTTTCAATTACTGTTAAAAATGTTTATTCTACTTCCATAAGTGGTATTGTAAAGCAGGTTAAAACATCTATATTTTGAGGCTGCTGCAAGGGCAGCCAGCCATTGTTACAACATACACTCAGCGGGGAGGTATAAAAGATAATGTAGAAAAAGGTGCAAGTACTATAAGGAAGCCATGACGACACGCTGAAAAACTGCCATATAATTGATTTATAGAGTGTATCTAAAGATGTTTCAAGGTGTGTTTGATTAGGGTCACAGAAAGTTTTTGTCATCATTCTTCACCGCTGTGTGCCCTCAGTTCTGCAATGATCATCTGAATTATCAAAGCAGTACATAATATTTAAGGATCCACTAATCTTATGGAGGCAGGGACCTGTCTATTTGTGTGTTAGTGTCAGTTAGATCAAGGCTGTGTGTGACAAGGAGTGTGTCATGATGTGACGAATGTATGAATATGAGTTGACGCCACAAACTTTTTAATCATTTTTATGCTTTGCTATTTTATTCAGTGTGTAGGGTCTAACATATTATTAGTAATAAAAACAGAAAAACTACAATATTTGTTGACAAAAATAAATCTTAGGGTGTCTGAGCAAAGACAATAGTTCACAGCTTTAGTATATAAAAATATGTTTTGAATGTAGTCCCTCTGCTGAACCATGGTAATGCCTGCTTAATATTTCATATACATGTTTCACTACAAAGAATGATCATTTAATATCAGTGTCAGCTGCAGAGAAGTACATTTCAACAGTGTCAATGGAACAACTGAAGAGGATGCAACAAAATCGCTTTAGGCAGATTACAGACATCTTATTATGCATGAGGGGCTTTGTGTGGAAATAATCTTCCCTAATCCCCAAAAGGCTGATTCTATTTTAGATTTACTGCTGACTGCAATGTGAGGTGGGATCATGACAACCTGACTCTTAACCTAAAGACTGTGCAGTGTATACTCGGCTCTTCACACTGGCCATATTGACATCACCTGCATGACACAGTCTACCTAAATTAAAAATCAATGTGTCTTGTCCAAGGTACTAAATTAGGGTGTTGTATACGTAATCACATCCTCAGCTCTATATAATTTTTCTAAAAAAAAAAAGCCGCAATTACATAATAATAAAAATATATATGGTTTTTAAATCACTGTGGAAGGATATAAGAAAAATGTTGGGAATTACCCTTTCCTTGGTTTCTTTCTTCAGGCTGCTATCAATGATTTATAATTCTGCAGGGTTTGCAGTGTCCAAATTCACATCATGTAGTGAGCAGAGAGGCTTTGGCACATCCCCCCAAAAACATACTGGTAGGTTAATTGGCTGCTATCAAATTGACCCTAGTCTTTCTCTCTCTGTGTGTGTATGTTAGGGAATTTAGACTGTAAGCTCCAACGGGGCAGGGACTGATGTAAATGAGGTCTCTGTACAGCGCTGCGGAATCAGTGGCGCTATATAAATAAATGATGATGATGATGATGATGATCCCTCTGAGCTCAACCTGCTCTGTGCACTGTAAAATTCTATTCTTCTCTCTCCTTCCTCTGACATCACATGATATGCTGAGAAATGTGAGTCTGTGTATGTGATGGGCAGCCATACTTGTCTTCCCCCCTGACAGATTTTGAAAGAGAGATAATGATTTGGACAGCTAAGAAAATGATGCATGGTTAAAAGGCTGCTTAACTTGCTATTTAAAGAAAAAAAATCCTTTTATGTGGGATTGCTGCATTAAGTTGAGCAACATGGAAATTAAATTGTTAAGGTTAACTGATGTTGCAGGATTGCATTGAAAACTTGAATTCTCAAAGCAGCCTTTCATGGTGGAGGAACTAGATTAAGATTTCAACTGTTTAATTTCCATATCCCTTATCTTAGAGTGTTAGAGGGATCACAAGAAATATCTGGGGGATGGATATTTAGTGCTGCAAACACTAACACTTCTAAACCTTGAATCCACTTGCACATGCTGATTTCAGTTTTAAGAACTTTTCGAATTACAGCAAAATACCAGAGCAGCAAAAGCAGGTTATCTGTTTAATGTACAAATGTAGATAATAAACAATGTAATGAAGGCACTTAACTTGCTACTTAAAGCTAGGCGACCAGTAGTTCTCTAGCTGTGGTGGAACTACAAGTCTCAGCATACCTGCAGAATGTTCCCAAGAAAAAGGGCTACATGATATCGCTGCTTTATACTTTTGATTTGGCTGAATTTTAATTAACAAATACATTCGTACCGGAAGTGGGTGGAAATGGTAGGACCATAGAATCAACTTTTATGAGGATTAGTACACAAAGTGAAAACAGCAGCCCCATATCAAGAGTATGGTAAATGGTCAGCCTTTCAAGGTCATATTGAATATCAAATATAACCCATTTAAGAAATAATTTATTTCATTTGAGAATGGAATTGAACATTTGGTAGGAATCAAGAGATAACACCACAGGGAAACCTCTATCATCCTGCAAGTCTACAAGTTATGTAGAGAGAATAATATTATATAAGGTAGAGAGAGGCATTTGAACAACAAAACCTCCACAGATTAAAGGCTGTGTTAGCCTGAAACACATGAAGCTTCTATAGACCTTCTTGATTCCTGTAGTTTTATGATGCAATAAAAGTTTTTATGTTTGAAATATAAGAAGTTCAAAACTCTTTATTTTACTTGAGCCTTGAGTGTGGATTTTATTACAAAAATAAAAAATATCTTACAAGGAGAGAAAGATTTGGGACCCCCCAGTCATCCAGACTGTTTTGAGGATTCAAATGTGCTATGACTCTACATACATTCCTGAAGATATAAAATAGGCAGGGAAGCACCTCTGATATACCAGGGCATTTAATGCCCGTCATTTATATCTAACTAAAACAACAGATACCTATACTCCATAACCATTTCCAAAAGGTCTAACAACCACAATACAATTTTATTTATAATGAGACAACCAAAACACTTTCTACAGTTAAACTTGACAATGCCTCAGATCACACCGGTCAACTTTTTTGCTTATCCACTCTATTTGACACCTAGGGCTAGATTTACTAAACTGCAGGTTTGAAAAAGTGGAGATGTTGCCTATAACAACCAATCAGATTCTAGCTGTCATTTTGTAGAATGTGCTAAATAAATGATAAATAGAATCTGATTGGTTGCTATAGGCAACATCTCCACTTTTTCAAACCCGCAGTTTAGTAAATATACCCCCTAACCTCAAACTCTCCAAACTGGCCTATTGAAACCTTTTGCACATTCCTGCTGATAACCCTTTTCACTATTCATGGTAGATGCTCTTTTAGACTTGTCCTATCCTAAAAGTCTTTTCTCCTTCCGTAAACAGATTTTTAAATATGGTCTTTCAAAGCATTACATATTTCAGCTAGTTTAACATATCACAACATCCTCCAGCTTGCTCTCCACATTTAGCTCATGACCATCAATTATCCATTCTATCCACCCATAGAATCTCTGACACTCCATATCTGTAGGTAATTGACAAAAACTGTAAGCCCTGGGTAAATAGGGGACACCAAGCTCATCTGTTAAATAAGCAAATAACATTCCAGCATAGTTGCAGTCACATATGAGAAATTAGAATATAGAAGTTGTGATAGTATGAACCGCCTATGCCACCCTGTCTGTTGTTGCTTACTTTGCCACCGTCCCTTTCGTTATTACGAATATGCCCCTCCTGCCGCAGTAGGAGGAGCCTGCTTCCCCCACTGGACTCCTTTGTGGCCCCCAGAACCACGGTCCTTCTGGGTAACTGTCGCTGCTAGTGTACTCCCGTGCTGTTGCACTTGGGCTGGTACTCCTGAACGCTTACTATGGATCAGGGTGCTGTGGATGTATCCCCCCTCTCCTATCACACTGGCCAGAGCTGCTGGGTAGCGACAGAGCGGTGGTACTGGAGAGCTGGGTCCAAACCTCATAAAGAGCCGGCGGATGGATTAGATTTAGGGTCTAATCTGTAGGTCACAGGATTACAACAATATTGAAGAAGTTGTCAAGCAGGGTCTTGAAGCAGAGAGTGATGTTTATTTTGCTCAAGAACAGTTCCACTGATTAAAGGTATCAGTGGTCAGGTCAGATGGAACAACAGAATGATACATTTCAGTTTACAAGGGCTCCCTTTTTATATTATTTTAGACACAGCCTTACAGGCTTTTCTACAATCAGGATGTAATCTGTTTACCAAAACATAGATTTACAGGCATTGCAATGCTAACAATATTTACGCTTATCTGTGATATCCTGCATCTTAATTTGGACACAGTTGACATCTAACAGCAAGTCTAATTACATATTCCTATGCCTTCAGGTGCTAAACCCTCACACATCAAAAAGTCTAATTAGCATGGGTCCTTTCTACAAACAGTTGCAGAATACACATTTCCTCCAAAGAAAAGAATTCCCCAAGAAAATTTGCAAACCCCAAACAAGGCATATCCTTACACCAAGATATACAAAAGGCTTTCTAAACAAAGGCTTATTGTATCAGATATATATACATAAGAAATAAGGCATTTCCTCCAGCAAGGTTAAAACAGAAAAAAACTAATTTTCTCCCCTGGTCTCAGAAATAAAGATTTCCTATATCAAAATATTCACAATATCAAAATAAGTGCATTGGCAATTATTTAAAAAAGCACCCTGCGCTATTTCCTTTAAATAAATTTATACCATAAGTTATTTATAAGTGATTCAGTCACACTAGTCATCTAATAATATGCATTGTGCCTTTATGATTGTTTCAAATATCATATAGAAGTCATCTAATGATGTATACTATACCTTTAAGATTGCTTCACATTTTAATTATAGTTTAAATCAAAGAAATAATGTGTGTGTTGAAAAACAATAGGCTTTAGTTTTATTGACAAGTTTCAAGGACATGCAAGAACTGCAACTATGATTTGTAACAGTTATGTCCAGGTTCACAGGACAGGTATATCTTTCTTTGTTCTATGTAATATCTGCTGATGTTGCATTTTGTGTTCCATACTTGCGCAGTGCTAAAATGTCTACATGACTAAAATGTTATATATAGATGATGATTTGTTTTGATAAACTCAGACCATATACTACACCCCGCCTGTGCGTGTATTTATGATCTCTCCATGAATGAAGTACAGAAAGTTTCCTCTGTTATGTTCAACTGGTAATATACTTTGGATTTAACACACATAAATGCTGGACTGCCTCGATTGCCTATAATTAGGGCTGCAATAGAGAAAACATCAGTGAGTTTGAAGGAAGAGTAACTGTTGGGATGCATTTGGCAGAAACTTCAGTGAATAAGACAGCTTAGCTTGCTAACTGTCAGCATGGAAATATGAGGTAAAAAGTTCATCTGCAAAGGACAACAGTAGAAGAAAGCACATACTCCAGGATTGTGATAATGTAGATTAATTGGAAGTGCAAGGCAAACCAGGCGCACAACTGCAGAGTAGCTGACTGCAACGCTCAACCCGTTGCTTGATCACCCAATTTAATCAAAAACAGTATGACAAGAACTCCACAGTGCAGGATATCCTGGTTGGGTTGCAATGCACCTAGCAATGGAAATTTGCGAGTTCAGTGGTGTGAGGACAAACTGCTATTGAGCAATGGAGGACTGCGATATAAGCGAGATGAATCGTTCTTCACCATGTTCTCGACAAATGTACAAGTGCATGAGTGGCACCAACCTATAGAGCTCAAACGCCTTAAGTGTGTACCTGAAGGGTTCTGGTGATTCTGGTCACAAACCGTGTCAGCTGTGACTGTGTCTGTTACTCAGAAGCCCAGAGCTACATATGTAATAAAGTAGGCACTATACAAGAGGTATGCACAATGTTATCATCCATAGTCATTTGATAGACGGGTGGCTGAATTTGGACAAGGGAAGCACAGGTGAAATGTGATGCTATGCACCGAGTGTTATGTGCATAGTATAACATGCAAGTAAGAGAGGTGACATCATGAAGGTGTTGTGGTGTATACCTGCAGCTATAAGATCCAGTGAGTGCAAGGCTCCCTTGCCAGGCTATAGAGACTATAATATTGGTGATCAGCATACCCGTTATCATTTTTTTGTGTATCTGATTTGGCTTTCATTTGATCATCGCTTGTTTGCTGTCCACCATACCAACCCGGCTGCTTGATCTGTCCATAACTTGTCTACCAGTGCTATGCTGACCTGTTTTCCAATTCTGACCATGGCTACCTGTGCATTGTTGGTGCTTAACTTGTAAATTGTTAGACTGTTACCAATGACTTCTAATCCTGTTTAATGCTGAAGCAGTTTTCGTTTACTTCATACTGGCTGTTTATCGTCTGCACAGTAATTCTGTATCTTGATAATCATTGCTAATTCAGTTTTAGTAAATTGTTATATGCATATCATACTCTCCAGAACTTGATGTATACATATACATAGTTATTGCTATCTTGTTGGAAAACTGGAATGCTATTATAATCTGCATGCTGGGCCTTAGTTGGAGCGTCTCCCAGAATCCTTTGGGAACTGAGCTTGAACATTGCTGAGCTGCTTTCTATCTCTTTCTGAATACTACAGCTATATAGAAGATTGATATTACAGATAGAGATGAGCGGGTCCGGAATTTGTAAATCAGAACACCCCCGAACAGTGCCGATCCGAGCCCGGATCCGAGCACTGTTCGGGGATTCCCGCCGATCACGAACCTCAGAACGAGGCAAAACCTCGTCATCACACCGTCGGATCTCGCGAGATCCGACTCCACCCACTCCTTAATTGTAATGATTGGTAGAGCATGCAGACTCCGGGGGAGGGATCTCACACTGTGACTGGAGGAGAGGGCCAGGCTTCCAGCGAAGTGTACACTGCAGCCGAGGCAAAGCAAAGAGTGCCACTGTCTCGATGGGAACTCTTCTCCATGGGACATTACAGTAAGTGTGTCATCTCTTATGTGCTGTACTAGCTGAAATCTGCTGTTATTTGCTGAGAGAAAATGGTGTTCAGCAAATTGCATTTTTTTTTACTTCATAGCTGGTTTATAGGGTAGGTGATAATACAACGTGTGCTTACTTTCTCAGTGCTTGTGCTGTTGTGCTCGTGTCTCAGTGTAGCTTGTTTGTAGAGGGTCAGTGTTTTGTAGTATTTGTTGTATGCTCCAATGTGACTCGCTTCTTTATTTCCCTCAGAAATGGTCTCTTCTGGTGCATTTCTGATGTGCAGTGAGTGCTAGTGTCTATTTCTAAGACATGCTTGGGGTAACGGAGTAGAATCCTGGCAAGTGATTGGAAAAAATCTGCCTGCTATCAACTCCCAAGCTAATGTTTTGACTGAAATACTCAGGGTCTTCAAATTTGCTTTAATCCTTATTCCTTATTAGTGTCACAGAGGCTTCATATTTAATTAGGAAGTGCAAGACTGACTTAGTCTTGATGGGAAATGCTTTTTTGTCCAAACTTTAAGGTTCTGTTCTATTTTAATACCAATGAGATTAATAATCTGTATACTTTGTCACTGGGGGACAGACTGTTTCATAAATATTTATGACATGACGGGTTTTTTTTGTTTTAGCAAATTTTAAAACTTACTTGCGATCACTGTATACAATAGTCACATTTTGTAGGATCATCAGCATTATACGTTGCTTGCTGAAATATTTATTTTAAATTAAAATAAGAACATGCATTTCTTGCAAATGCATTCAGTGTATAAATGCATTCTATAGCTACGTGTTTATTTATGTAGCATCATGAGTGGTGTGCAGCATTTGCTAAACTAGTACAAAAATAAGACAGTGATAATTATTATATAATAGAATAATAATAGAATAGGAGACGATCAATGAGTGCAAAGGAACAGAAATATTTTGATATTTAGGAATATATTATAAATAAGACTTGATATTAATAATCTGCAATTGCATTTTATATTTCATTATTTGTCTATTAAATTATTATTAGGAAAGACTGAGAGTTTGGAAAGTTCTGTGGCTTTCATAATCATGCACATTATGGGGCCATTTTATGGTAATATTCTCAATATGCCATAAAAAAGGCTTACACGAGATGCATAAATGATTGATAAATAGAAACATAGACAGTTACTGTATGTGGATAGAAAATAACATAGACAGGAATAGTTTGTATAAATATGATTTTGTTGTATCCTGAGGCATTGCCATAGGAACCACTTTCTAATAGGTAAAAACAGATATGTTCAGAATAGACTGGAAATGAGTGGAAATTAATGTTATTGAGGTTAATAATAGTGTAGGAGTGAAAAAAACCAAAAACAAAATGGATTTTTAGCACTTTTTATGCTTTTTTAAAAATAAATCAGGACCCAAAACCCAAAATCAGAACCAAAACCTTTCGTGGGGTGTTTTGGCAAAACAAATCAGAACCCAAAACCTCAAGCTAATCAGAACCCAAAACACCAAAAGTGGCCTGTGCACACCCCTAATTACAGATTATATAACAAACTGCTGCTTGTCTTGATGAACTTCAAACCTTAGACTAAGTCTGCAGTTCCTTTTATTTTGCCATATTTATCAATGAGAGCACTGTCGTAATTACAGAGAATGGCTATTGGGTGTCAGGGGTTACCTGCCACCAGGGTTTGATCTGCAATATACAGTTTGATAGACTCCTGATAATATGAGGCCCATTTTCCTGGCATGGTTTGGGTGCAGTCATTCCCTTAGAGGAAAACTGCTAACCAATACTAAATGGTACTAAGTGACTATATTCACTGCATGTTGCAGCATTTCTCCATCCAAGATGACACAGAGCGTGTGTGGTCACCCAGTGGTTTAATGAGCATGACACTGATGTTATCCATGTCATGGTCTTCACAGTCACCAGATCTAATCCCAGAAGAGCATTTATGGGATATTGTGGAGGGATTCCACAACCAACAACCGGGCTGCATCCCTCCTGTTCAATTCTTGACATTGGTAGGTTCAAACAGGCCGTACTGGCAGCATGTGGTGGTCTATCACCTTATTAAGTGACTTTATATTGGTGTTTCCATATATATTCCATATATTTAGTCAACTACCTCTATGTTTAGATTTAAGTTTACACAGTCGATCTTTTTAATAGAATATTGCCATTCTCCTTTTTCTGGGTGGAGTGGGAATCTGAAGCAGCCGTGCGATCAACACCCAGGAACTGGAGAGACTGCCTTGCCGGCTGTTTAACATCATTGTCTAAAGACTCTTGTCAGTTTCTACATGCGATTTGTTCCATCTGTGTGGGGTAAGCTTATACCCTTAAGGGGACTGGAGATTGTACTCTAAGGCTGCTTTGTTTCATCATGTTTGATATGCCTGAATCCAGAAAAAAACTGGTAATAAAGAATATACTTTTTATCACTAATTTGATTATTGATGTTTTCTATAGTCTCTGGCGTGTAAATCTTTACTCGTTTCCATTAGTTAGTAAATATATAAGACACCTGGTTTTCCAGGTTGTTTGCCTAATTAAGAACGAGTATCTCATTCTCAGAAAATCTAAGAGGATTTTTTCCGTTGTAATAGTTACTTCCAAAGCAGAATGTAATTTGAATGCTGTTTATATACAGGTTACACTGTTTTGTGTCTTATTTTTTTGCATGTTATCATGGGAGGAATAAAGAAGAACACACAAAATAAGAAGAAATCATATGCTCCTTTAAAGATTTTTTTTTTATTCATTGCTATATGTGTTTAACCAGCGCAATATTGCATTATAATTGTATTGTTTTGAGTTGATTATATTTATGCTATAGGGAGGCATTATTACAGAGTTGTTTGCTGCAGGTGTTGGGGAGTGCAGGTGACTTTAGATTTTTAGTTTTATTCATTCAATATGTTTGGTCTTTGCATTTTGTTCTTCATATATCATGTAATGGATCACTGCTTTCTGTATAAGTCATGTAGGGTGTCGCGGACCCTTTATGGAGCCTTAAAAATAAAAGATGATATTATTGTTTGCATATGTCAGCCCATTTTACTAGAGAGCAAGCTCATCGTTCTCTACTACCCCATCTGGGAATCTTTCTAATCTATGATTGACATTTTTTCTCAACAACGTCAAGACCATGTTATGAGACGATCAGACAAATGCAAATACAGTAAGAGGACATGAAATTAGAGAGGCCATTTCCCTTAAAAGCTTACAATCTACATAGAAAAGGAGATATAGAAACAAGAGGTCATGAGGTTAGCAGCCCTGCACCTACTAGGAAACCATTGTTTAGTAAAATAAATCTTTGTCCTTTAACCTTTCACACAGACCAACAATTTGAATATCCCAACTCATAGGGGAGGAATTCAATTTCCGGCGATGTGGCATGCAGACATAGCGCTGCGAACATTTCCACCAATTATGGTACAAATCCCATAGAAGTGCAAGGAAAAATGAGCGGAGATTTCTGTCATAATCTCTGCCGCAAAGTATCTCCGGAATGTCCATGAGACACTTCGTGGCTAACTGAATTCCACCCACAAAGTCAGTTCTGAATATGTATTCACCATTTATCACCAGGTTTTGGCATCAGTACGAATGGTTAAGCCATATTAGATATCAACTCTAGAAACTTATTCTTTGCTTCTAGCCGTGCTATCTTGGTGCATGGCCTGTCTTCTACCTATGATGAATTTCTGGTGTTTAGACGGACATAAAAGCTGAAATGTTGACATCCCATTAATATTTCAGGAAAATAGCTGCAAGAAGTGCTGCATTAGAACGAAAAAGCACAACAATTCACACTCCATGGTGATACCTGTAACAGTTAAAGTGTATCTGACATGTAGTTTTGAAAAATCTGACATTAATAATATATGCTGAGTAAAAGCCTAATCACATTGTACAGTTATTAATATATATCTACTACTTCCCTGTACTTCCTGCTAAAATGTCTCAGGCCTTATTTAATTTAGATTTTGCTGTGGGACGCAGAATATCTGACACCAATCTTGTGCTCATTCACTACTGAAAACTGTTTCCTATTTCGTTATACACTCTCTCATTAACCCTTTCAGTGCTAAGGGTGAGTGTGACTTGTCCAAATATTGCTGTAAAGTGCTAAAGACGTTCCATTCGTCCTTAGCTCTGAAAGGGTTCAAAAGTAATAAAAATAATAATTAACCATATCCCACTGGTATTTCCTTTTGGTGGGTGTCGAAAGAAGAGGCGGGGATGTTTGACGTCATTGCGCCGGTGCATGATGAATTCAATTGCTCAGCCACTGCACTACAGAAAAACAATCTGTAGTGCGGGGGATGTGTTAATGGCACTAAAAGTGCCCAATCTCCCCCAACCTGGCACCCTCTTTCAAACAAGGTTTTTGTGAGCACCAGACAATAACACCTATTTGGATAGGTTACTTACCCATACTCATGAGTACCCATAAAATTCAACTCGTTTTGCAGGCAGGAAATTTCTGTGTAACCTAACACTAAATAGGGAACACCACCCCCTAAATGCTCCTTCTCCTATAATATATATGCAATATTTACCCATACCCCACCGGCATTTCCTGTTGGTGGGTGCCGAATGAAGAGGGGGGGGATACCGGTGGGCTATGGGTAAATATTGCATCTATATTATATGAGAAGGAGAATTTAGGGGGTTGTGTTCCCTGTTTAGTGTTGGGTTGCACAGAATTTACCTGCCTGCAAAAGGGGTTGAATTTTATGGGCACTCATGAGTTAATTCAGTAATCGGGAGTCCTCCTACATTTTCAATGGGATGCTTCTTGCACCTTCCTAGGTGTGATTTCTGTGGGTGTGCCTTCTTGATAAGAATGTTGGCGCACACTTATTAATGCACTAGATTGACAATTCGACGCATTTGCACAAATACAAAAGCTTGGCGCATCTCCTTGTTTGGTGCTTTCTTTAATGACCTTTAGTGAGTGTGTCTGCATAAAGCAGGTAGCCACAAGTGGTCCTCAGTGGTACCTTCTGCTCCCTCCCACCTTCCTTTCACCTAAACAAATGTCTAAAATAGATAAAGTATTTTTACCGGCACTTTGGAAGGGTGGTAGTGCAGACAGAGGCAATTACATTTTTAGCACACACAAATAGGAGATGTTATTATCTTAAAAGACAACAACAACAATGGTGATGCTTCAAATGGGCTGTTTAACTGTTTGTATGATAGTACAGAAAATCTTTCTACACATTTTTATATAGTATATTTAATTATACCTCCAGTAGTCAAATGGAAAATCATTTACAAAAGCTGGGGTCTATGTGCTATTAACATGTCTTTACTTATACAGTATGTTGTCTGTTATATATGTTTAATATACAGTTGCATGTAGATGAAAAATAAGTAATTACAAGCCTTCCACGTGTAGAAATCTGACAGACGGGCCTTTAGCACTATGAAAGCTTAAAGCATTTTGGATTAATTTAATTATTAAAAATATCTCCTTTAAAAATGTATTTAATTAAATTAATTGCAGAAATGTTTTTTTGAAATTCCACAGGAAATAGCTGAATATATCTACAGCCTAGATTTATTCACCACTGTCATAATTGCCAACTTTTCAATACAATTCCCAGGCATACTTGGCTGCTGGGCAGATGCATCAAACTGAGTGCCCTCATGACAGACATAAGGAAGTTCATCTCTCAACATGTTCAGGCCGCTGGACATAATACAGTGCTATGGTACTTGAAATACTCAATTACAATAAATCCTAACCTGTACACAGGGGTGTACCTTACCGTTCTGCTGCTTGAGGCAGTAACCTACTAAAGGCAGCTCGTCTCATCCCGTACACAGACTAGCAAACATTTCTACCGCTAGATTGTAGACACACTAACAAATATTGCCACTTCAATCGTTAGTTAATCTACCAACACAAGAGAGACCATTAAAATGGAGTATGACTGTAGAAAAACTCAGCACTGCTTAAATGACAGTATAAGTATAGTAATTTTTTCCAAACATTTTGCCGGAGACAATTGGATCAATTTGATACATTATAGGTATGCTCCAACTGATACAGATTAAGACTAATCACAAATACTGAAAACTGCAAGTAGGTATTCATCAAATTGGTACAAATGTAACACAGTGGAACATAGATGCAATAAAAATTAGTTTACTAAACACCATTGTAATGTAGAGAATTAAAACAATGCAGAGACCCCGAGAGATAATGCATTTCTTTCCTTCCTCAGCATATCTCCACTGGGCCTGTCAATGCCACTGAATCATCAGTCGGAACATGAAGCATTTGACAGTTTTTAGTTAGACAACTCAAATAATTATTAGTGCATGCCATTCTACAGTTCACACAACAATACAGATACTACAAACCATAGCAAAAGGCAGCATATGGCATCATACGAATGTATGAAGAAACTTGGATAGAGTACAGAGAGTACCACAGCTTAATGGAGGATGGACAGGAAATCACAGGTATCATCATTTTATCCAAATTTCCTTTTCATGCATGTCAAGACGGGATCAATTTCATCTCAAGTAGCGATGCTCAGGCACCCTGAGAACCGAACACACCCGAACTTAGCTGATCCGAGTACCGAGTCGACTCGGTACTTTCGCGCTTTTTCGGAATTAAAAACAAGGCAAAATGTCATTGTTACGTTGTCGGATCTCGGGAGTTTTAGAATCTACCGCCCTCCACGGTGATCCAGCGCCATTTCACAGAGGGACACAATGTCATAGGTAGAATAGAAAGAGGAGGGGATAGCAGTGTTCTTCAAAGTCTACAGTGACATTCAGGGGAGCTCCACTGCTCCATTGCTAATTGTCATTGCTGAAATAGAATTAATAGGTCTGGCAGGCTTGGTCTTCTAAATCTGCAGTCACATAATGTACAGTGTTATATAGGTAACACACAAAGAGGAGAGCTCCATTGCTACATTGCTAATTATCATTGCTGAAATACAAATGCTAGGGCTGGCAGGCTTGTCTTCTGAATTTGCCGTCAAATTGTACAGTGTTATATAGGTTACACACAAAGAGGAGAGCTCCATTGCTAATTGTCATTGCTGAAATACAAATACTAGGGCTGGCAGGCTTGGTGTAAATCTGCAGTCACATTGTACTGTGTTATATAGGTAACACAAAAAGAGGAGAGCTCCATTGCTCCACTGCTAATTGTCATTGCTGAAATACAAATACTAGGACTGGAAGGCTTGGTCTAAATCTGCAGTTACATATTACTGTACCATAGCTCACTCAGAAAAGGGAGAGGTGGCAGGGTTCAATGCTGAAACAGAAATTGTAATAATAGGGCTGTCAGTATTCTCAAAAGTCTCCAGTGACATTCTACTGTGCCATAGCTCATACATAAACAGGAGGGGTGGCATTGTACTTGTCACTCTCCAGTCTCAGTCATGTGAATACTAATCTTTCTACCTCATGTGCTAAAGCCTATGTTCAAGTGCATAGTGATTTTAAGTCAGGGAAACAAAAATGTAAATAAAAAGCTTGTACCTTTTTAAAGAAAAAAACTCTCTCTAATATAGGTGAAAGGTTACTGTAGAAAAACATAAAATTGTAAAGATGCCATTCTACCCAAAATATTACTAAGCATACCAGCATCAGGTAGCTCCCTTCTCTCAGCTAGATTTCAGCACCTGCAATCTACACGGTCATCATATTCACCCTCATTAGTGTGTACATCATCCTCAGACAATACTAATTCATCCCCGCTGGAATCCACCATCACAGAAGTCTGTGTACTTTGATGTTATTGCCGGTAATGACCTTCCTCATGGAATTTGTAGTTTATTTTATGGCAGAGATGTCACGATTTTTGGGCAATTCTTTTTGAACAGACCAAATGTCAAAATGTTGTGCTCACTCATCTGCATTACCACTGGGTGTCTTGAGAAAGCTTAGTTTTCTCCTAGAAGCAGTTGCCAGAAAAACTGAAGGAGGAGACGTCGTTGTGTCATGTACCACTTGAGCTGTCAGCCTGCTGACCAGGAGCTCATTGTATTTCTTGAAATTTGGGTCAGTTGGAAAGAAAGAGAACACATAGCTCTTAAACCTAGGATCAAGCACAGTTACCAAAATGAAGTGATCCGATTTCAAGATGTTGATAACTCTTGGATCCTGGCGAAGCGAGTTAAGTACTTAATATACAATTCCAATATAGTTAGCTGATTTGCTTTGTTTCATTTCCTCCAATTTCTCTAGCTGCATCTTAAAAAATCTAATTAGGGTAATCACTTGACTCAAGCTAACAGTGTCTGCACTCTCTTCACAGGTGACTACTTCAATGGACTAAAGTACATTACCCCTCAAATTTTATTCTTCTTGCAGCTACTGCATTCTCCTACATGCTGTTGCAGAATCTCGAAAATTACCCTAAATATTTTGGGACACAGACAGCATCTCCTGCATGTCATTGTCATTTATTAAAAAGTTCTGTACCACCAAGTTGATTGTGTGAGCAAAACAGGGAATGTGGTGGAATTTCCCTTGCTGTAATGCTCTAACAATATTGTTGGCGTTATCAGAAATCACATATCCTCAGGAGAGTCCAAGCAGGATAAGTCATGTTGCACTGACATCCCTTAGTTTTTCAAACAGGTTTTTAGCAGTATTACCTCTAACCTGCGCCTTGTCTCGTCTCTGATAACCACCTCTCACTCCCGCCTTCAACACTTCTCCCATGCTGCTCCCCACTTATAGAATTCCGTACCACGCTCAACCAGACTTTCCCACAACCTTCAAATTTTTTGATGCTCTTTGAAAACCCATCTCTATTTTAGTGTTATCTTCGATAACACTATTCACACTAATGCACCCTCACAACTATCCCAATCTCCACTCTGAGCCACACCCGCTCTTGTTTCAGCTCTGTCCTCTTCGCTTAACAATGTAAGCTCTCTAATGAGCAGGGTCCTCCATACCCTTTGTTTTCATGTCTCCATTCATTTTGTCTGCCTTGTCTGTTCTTGTTTTACGTATGTCCTGTTTTATGTATGTCCTTGTTTTCCCTACTCTACAGCGCTGTGGTGCCTTTCAAATCTACGATAATAATAATAATAATAATAATAATAATAATAATAATAATAATACTCTTAGTGGAGGAGATGATACACAGAGTAGCCTGCCTCTGAAAAATGTGACGTACTTGGGTACATGCTGCTGCTGTTCCTGCTGATGAAGGCGAATTAATAACCCAGTGGGCTGTCACAGTTATATAATCTTTAGATTGCCCAGTTCCGCTTGTCCACATATCTGTGGTTAAGTGTACAGTAGGTAGAGTGGCATTTTGTAGCCCAACAATTGCATTTTTACGAACCTTCTGGTAATAAAATGGTGTTGTGATGGAATTTTCTAACGGGGACACAAGACCTCAAGAAATTGTCTAACACCAGCTGCATTAATAGTGGATATTGCGTCTGTGATCCGCTTTGCAACTGAGTGACAGCTTTCATACTTGCTAGGGATTGTTTAACAGTCAATTGTTGTAAACTACTAGTAGTCTTCTTCTTGGTCTGCTTCTGGGTTGAAGATCCACCTCCAGCAGCAGGAGCAGCAGCAGTGGGCCTAACGCTCAAGGAATCTTCTGAGGAGTCCTGGAAAGGGGAGGAGTCATCTCACATTAATAACTTGGATGCAGGACTAACTCTGATCACTTGTGAGGATATTGATGATGAAGGTGTTGGGTGTGTAGATTGCAGGTGCTGGGATCTAGATGAGAGAATGAGGTAGCTGATGCTGGACTGCTTATTGTTATTTTTTTTAGCATAAGCTTCTGATTTTCCCAAGAGCTTTCCATGAAATTGCTTCAAATGGCGTAACATAGATGAGGATCCTAGATGGTTAAGTTCCCTACCACTACTAACTGGGGCTTTACAATGCTACAAATGGCTAGACAACTGTTGTCAGAATTTGGGTAAAAATAATTCCACACATAAGAGGTGGATTTTTTGGTTTTATGCCCAGACATGACAATGGCCTTCTTCTTATCACTGGCAA